>NW_026042439.1:0-305938 GCF_023856365.1 Brienomyrus brachyistius | reverse complement strand
TTGCATGTACAAACACAATCAAAGTTTAACCACATGTTTAGACACAATTCACACACCTGTTACATTTCCATAATGCTAAGACTCTCTACACTTACTTCATCCACTTTCTTGTTTGGTACACAGTCATTTGATGGATGTGTAAGATCATTACCAGACCGTCTGCTGCAAACTCTACAGTTAATGAATGGCTGCAAAAACACACAGACACACAAAAACAGTATTTAAAGAGTGGTGGGCAATAAATACAGTGAGAGAAGGTGTAGTAAAGATATATCTAATGATTTAAGGCAGAGCTGCTGGAGTGCAGGGTTTAATGACACAGAACAATTTTAGAGGAAAGAGCTTCCAAAGCAGGGTCACCATAAGGCTATATTATACAAAGCAAGTTCATCTAAAAGTATGAACAACAAATCCCGTTTAACTGAACACTGCTCTGTATTAAAATACTGTCCTCCGATCAAGCTAAGTGGTCCTGTAGTTCACTATTTAAAGAGGTAAATTTAAAGGGTAATTCACACTGCACATCTACCCTGCTCTGACCAGGTTTAATTACTGGCTTTCTAATTAAAACAAGAGTTAAGTCCTGCCCTTTCACCACAAAACACCACACTGCCATTTAAGGCTGATTTCAACAATGAGTTTTAGTTAACCTGGCTCGATTGAGTTAACTCTGGGTATGTAAAACCCGCTTTGTAGTACAGCCCCACAGGTCTTTAAATAAGGCCAGCTAGGGGTTCATAGCTCGAAGCATAATCTACAGGTCACCCCTCAGATGATTAGCATTTGCTTCTGCCTGGTAATCCAGCCTTTAAGCCTGTAAACCTACTAAAATTTGAGAATAAGGTGAAGGAACTGGCTCTTTTGAGGCCACCTATGTATTTGTTACTTTATTGTTGGCTAACTTTCCCCCGCAGGGCATCAAAAAAGTTAACATGAACCTAAATTAATTTGCTAACTGATATGTCCAATGCTCACAGTCACAGTGACTCTTTACTTACCCTCTTGTCCATGAAAATACAGTCAGCCCGATGGTCTGTTGCAGTTGACTTTGGACATTTTGTTGCTCTCAAGAGAATCTCAATGTCAATGTATTCACTGCTGATCTAAATCACATAAACACGTTATATACAAAATTGCCTACAACTGTTTTAAAGGCAATATAACAAACAATAATCACCCAAAAAATGGCAAACTGTCACAGACTTGACTGCAGCAGATTCAGAGAGAAACTGTGAGAAGGTAAAATTGACCAGGGCTGAGATATACAACCATCACTTTCATTGTGAAGAGACATTAAGCATCATATGCATTGAAATTAAAACATCAAAATCAATGTGATACTCATTAGTTCAGCTTGCAGATGATGAAAGTTTCACACTTTTGTAAACACTTTCTCAGCAGTTACCTTCGGACGGCCCTGGATGTTATAGAAATTCATGTGCTGACGGGTTCCTTGATGAGCATTTTCGACTGCGAGTTTAATGGCCGTCTTGTGAGTGCAGGGAGACTGTGGTAATCTTGCTGGGCCTCTGTGGAGATAAGCAGAGCTCCATAAGCCAAAACCAGAAGCAGCAGGCGGGTCATCTTCCTCTCAGCTTTGAAGGGAGAAGCAGGACTGAGGACACTGATCTGTGGTCCCCTTATCCAGCACGTCCAGGGGCGTGTCCTTCACTCGAAACAAACAGACCTTTGAACAACATTGGAAAACTCTTCAGGATGAATTGAGGCAGGTGGTCAAGTGGGTTTATTGTTATTTCAGCAATATACACAGTACACAGTGAAAGGAAACATTGTTCCTCCTGGACCACGGTGCAACACAAAGAAGAAAAACAGAAACAACACAAGATGACACAAGTGCGGGCAAGATAGAACTATACAGAGTGAAAGGAGCACAAACAGAGGGAGAAAGTGCAAGATAAACACAAGAGCAACAATACAATACTACAGGACAAGACAGCGCAGTCAAGAACACAGAGTGCAGCCAGAGCTAACCTGAATAGGGGCATCAAGGTTGCCAGGCAGGCAGAGAAACAGAAAATAGAGGTCTACTTCACATACAACAACCCACAGTGGGTGTGGCAGGGAATACAACACATTACAAACTTCAAAGGCAACAACACCGTCACTGTTAACAGCAACGCCCTTTTAGCAAAGGAGCTAAACAGCTTCTTTGCTCGTCTGGAGGAACACAGAGCAGACATAGCCACACTGCCCCCTCCCCCAATCTCCAGCACTCACAGACTCCCTCTGCAGGAACACCACGCGAGAAGGCACATTGCATCTCTAGGTGTGTGGAGTTTAAGACAAGGCAAGTGATGCTACGATAATATAATTCCTTGGTAAGACCCCACCTAGAATATTGTGTGCGGGTTTGGTTACCATACCTTAAGAAGGACATTGCTGCCTTGGAAAAGGTGCAACGTAGGGCAACGAGAATGATTCCTGGTCTTAGAGGAATGTCTAATGAGGAGAGGTTAGCTGAGCTGAATCTGTTTAGCCTCGAGCAAAGGAGACTAAGGGGGGACATAATCCAGGTGTTTAAGATTCTAACAGGTCTGGATGCTGTTCAGCCAAATGGCTATTTCAATGTTAGTTTAAATACCAGAACTCGTGGCCATAAGTGGAAATTAGCTGGAGAACATTTTAAAACGAATTTGATGAAGCATTTCTGTACACAGCGTGTAGTTAGAGTATGGAATAGTCTTCCTGTTATTGTAACACAAGCTAAAACCCTGGGTTCTTTTAAATCAGAGCTAGATAAGATTTTTGAGCTATTAGCTAAGTTCTCCTCAAAAGGAGCTTGATGGGCCGAATGGCCTCCTCTCATTTGTAAATCTCTTTGGTTCTTATGAGTCAGCTTACAGAGATGAGGTCCAGAAACTGATAGGTTGGAGTTCAGCAAACAATTTGGCACTAAACAGCACAAAGACAAAGGAATCACTGACTTCAGGAAGGATGGAGGCGACACTGGCCTGCCTAGATGGATGGATGGATGTTTTTATTGACATTGTAAGTACAATGAGATTTAGTTTGGAACGCGCCAGCAGCTACACAGTATATTTACAATTATATAGATTGTGAGGCATAAAATAAGGTGTGAGTAATATAACATAACGACATAATATAAGTAATCATTAATTAATCATTACAGATGGTATGAGGTGTGAACCGCTAGGCTGCTATGGCATGTTTGGTATCAAACCGATGGAAAATCACTCCAGTTTCCAAATCTGGTCAGTGGTTACCACGAAAGTGAATATATCAAAAGTTACACCAGCCTAACGAAAATCATCAATACAAGGGAAATCACTCTGGTCATAAATCTCAAAAGGACTGATACAGACCCCCTTCCGAAAGCCCGCCAAATGGATGGTCAGCCATTGGTCCAGGAGTCGAATTCCTGGTCACTCCTATTCACGAACTTTACACTATAAAACCTGGCACCTCAGAACAAAGCCAGGAGAGGAGAAACAGAAGGGAGGAGAAAACAAAAGACCATCAGCACGAAGAGAGGCAGAGAACATCAGCCCAAGAGAAGAGAAGCCCACAAGAAGCCCTCCTGAAGCCTATCAGTGAAGACCCAGCTGGACAGAGAACTGCAACCAAGCCCAAGCTTCACCAGGAGAGGGAATCAGAGGGGCTCCACTCCAACAACCGCTGCAAACACCGCGCCTCCCTGAGTGCCATCACCCATCAGCTCATCAGCCTCCGCAACCAACTGCCAAGACCCCCCCCCCCCCACTCTGCAACCAAGTAAACAAACTTCCTTTCATTTATAACAACCTAAACTCCTATTCACCTGCTATATTACTTTAGGACAGTATTTCCACAAATTGCTTGCTTTGCAGAACAGTATTTTCCCTTTTAAGGTTACTCATTTTAAATCTGGTCATTGCATTTTCATGATTACATTGTTTGTGTCCACTCCGTTATTTCGTGTTTATTGTTTGTTAGGTGTAATGTCTGTCTTATGTTAGTTATAGGAATAAATGCATGTCTTTTACACAACTTCAGCCTCCGTTCATTGAGTGCTCACAAGAATCCCTGCCTGTGCGATCTACGCTCTGAAACCTCAAATTCGCCTGAAATATCGCGAGACTCTCTCTCATTGGCCGTGAGGGGAGCTTCGCTACCGATCGTTTACATTACCTGGTGACGCAGCTCGTTGGACAAGCCTTCTATTCTAACCCAGGTTATTACGTGATACTGGTTATTAATGAGTTCCATTTAAGTCACACATTAACAGACTCACGGTGTTTCGCAATTGAGTTTGAGCCGACCATTCAGCATAAAAATTGGTTAATAATCACAAGGCACAAGGTTTAAACTTATTCTGAGCACACAATTTAAACTTTTTATGACCGAACGTGCAGTGAAGAAGCGCTACTGTCAACTGGTTGCAAAAGTCGCACTCATGGCAATCTGAAGGCATTTAAGCGGGATCATATGGGCTTATTATAGTTATTTTTATTTCTATTATTAGTAGTTATATTATTTTGTTTTATTTTCGGTGATTTCATTGTAGTTCTTTCGTATTAAACTGCAGTAAACTTTAACCCTATGTCTGACGAGATTCTCAGATGTAGCGCTTTGTTTCCAGGTTCAATTCGGACGAGTGTCTCCGTTTCTATATATCCTGGGAGAGATCTCTCTATTAGCGAACGGGAATACTTGTTATGAGGTTCTAACCTAAATTATGTTGCGCTTGGACATAAGACCGATAGCTTAGTTACCTATCAGGATCATACTCGTATGTGTGTGCCTGCTTTAGACAAAGCAAGTTTAACACAACTTTGCGCTGTGAGCCAAGTGTGTGTCATTTAGAAATTGGGAGTCTCCTGTGCTTGAGACCCGCCGTGGTTAAGCACCATTTGCGACGAGATATAGTGCACTCACAATTTAAATCTGTCGCCGTAACGCGTGCGCCGTCTCGCTTCAGTAATTGTTTTAAGGGGTGATGACGAAGATGACGAATTTACTTTCCTGAAGAGGAGCAGGATGGGTCACGCGTTCTGTAAGATTTGTCTCCCACGGGGAAGGAACGATGTCAGTCGGCATGAAAAATCCAAGTCATTAGTGAATGACAGAGCCGCATGAGTGAACATGAAAAATTAATAGAAAATAAATGACAAATGGTTATTTTATATTTTATATATTTTATATATTTATATTTATATTATATTTTATATAATTTATATTATTTTATATTTCCTGTCTTAAAATGTAAGGGATACACATGGTCATTTCCGTTGTTTCCTGTTTCCTGCGAGAGTGATACTGACTGCTAGCGCGCGAACTTTGAAACCATAGATATCACCTAAATAATAATTCGAGTTAAGTCATTGGGAAAAAGCTTCGCAAGATTAATAATCCTCCAAAATAAATAAATAAAATTTCCCAGACCCCGACGGATTAATCACCTACGCAAGTACCGACCCACGATCTTCGTTCAATTAAGAAGGTGCTTCCAGCCTTACAGCCTCAGTTTACGTAAGTACAACGCCATGTCTACTGTTCCGTGTTCTGAGTGTAATATGTTTAGCTATTCTTCTCCAGTCATTAGCGGTATTTATACATGTGAGAAGTGTCAGTTAGTCGCTAGACTGACGGAGAAGATTGTAGTGTTAGAGGGACGTATCCGGACGTTACATAACATTCAGGAGAATGAGAGTTTTATTGACTCAGTATTAGCGGCTCCGGATATGTCCGCGATAGCCAGTAAGTCTCCCCCTGCTCCGGCAGCAGAGCCTTCGCAGCAAGGCGAGTGGGTGACGACCCGGCGGCATAGTCGCAAATCCAAACCAAACTTACACCGGCACCATTCGCCTATCCGCGTTTCCAACAGGTTCTCCCCACTCAGTGAAACTCCCACTGAGACGCCTGTTGAAAGTGCTCTAATAATTGGTGATTCTATTCTAAGAAACGTGAGAGTAGCGACTCCAGCGACCATTGTAAATTGTCTCCCGGGTGCCAGAGCGACCGACATCTCGGCAAATTTAAAAGTGCTGGCTAAAAGTAAACGTAAATACTCTCAGATAGTTATCCACGTCGGCACTAATGATGTCCGATTGAGGCAATCGGAGATCACAAAGGCAAATTTTAAAGAGGTGTGCAACATTGCGAAGAAGATGTGTGTGTCAGTAACGTGCTCTGTCCAGACTAAAAACTCAAGTCCAGACTAAAAACACACCTGTTTAGTTTAGCGTATAGGGACACTAGTTCTAGCCCTAGCTAACTCTTCACTCCCAGGCAGACCTGTAGTGTGAGGTGTAGAGCTGGGTGGGGATCGGTGCCATTGGCTTTGGATGAACTGGATTGTCAGTGCTGTCACTCTAGCTTTGCAATCTCTTGTGGAACTGGAGTGCTGACATTTCAGGGACTCCCCATGCCGGCATTCCCACTTGCCTCTCCCTCCTACTGATGCTGCCATAGCCATATCTGCCGGAGCTTGCAGATTGCACTTCATATTGTACTCACCTAGCTTTTAGCACTGCCAATAGCCTCCTCTACTATGCCTAATTGTACATTTTATTTCCCCTACTCCTCCTGGGGGTGATGCCTGGAGACCTCAATCTATCAAGATATCCAGCACACCCGACCACCACCAGTGACGTCCCTGCATCCAGCTCGCCGTTCTGATCTTCCATGTATGACCCGCTGCCTTACCTCTGGTTGCCTGGCAATTGGAAGAAGACTCGGCTTCGGCATTGGCTTATCTTCCTTGCTCTCCTCTCTCTATTTGACTATCCCTGCCGGCCCCTGGAGGATGGGCTTCCCCTTTGAGTCTGGTCCCTCTCAAGGTTTCTTCCTTCTAGGGAGTTTTTCCTTGCCACTGTCGCCTATGGCTTACTCACTGGGGGCTTTGGGTGAGGATACTGTAAAGCGCTTTGAGACAATGTAATGTTGTGATAATGCGCTATATAAAAATAAATTTGTTTGTTTGTTGTTGTTGATACTGGAGCCTGGTTGCGGTGGTGGGATGGCTCACGGCGGGTGCCGGAAAATTTCCTTTATTTTCAAATCCAAACCTTGACAGGTATGCTGCTGTTCCAAATCATGGGTGCATGTTACAAGTGCGGAACATATTTTAACTTAGTACTAACTTAGCATCATATTTGATCTGATTCGACTGAATATCCCAGGTTTCCATCTCTCATGCATCTGGTGTGACGTGTTTTCAGACTCTCAGGCTGGCGCAAAGAAATCTTACGGGAATTGAACGTCTCACTCCGGCCAGCTGACCAAAGTTGGTAACCTTGGTATTGTGTGTAGGAGATTCGGTATAACTATAATTTCGTTCTCCATTTACATGCCCGTAGTGTCTTTAAGTGTTATGTAGTTTTGCCTGAAACGCAAAAATAAAACAAAGCAATTAAAGCCGTAAGTGGCTCAAATTGTGCTGTAGCGATTGAAGAACTTTTGTCGGAAGTTGGATTCGAACCCACGCCTTACTTGGGAGAACAGAATACCAGAATAGAGTAGGTTAAGTCCAGCCTTGGCTTCCAAGCTGACGTTTTTCTACATATGTGCTTGTGTATCATGGACAGTAAGAGGGGGCAGGCAAGGAGAGAATTTCTCTCTTTGGGGATCAATAGAGTGTTGTTATTATAACGTCTAAAAAGTATGATGGTCTGTCGATAAATCAATAAGAAAATAAATGAAGTCGTTTTCGCGAACACGCTGGAAAAGCCAGGGGCCGGACCGACTGTAGGGGGCGTGGCCAGAGACAGCCATCTCAGGCTGTCAAGTCTCCCGTTTTGGCCGGGAAACTACCGTATTTTACTTCTCTTTCCCGCCGTCCTCCCGTATTAGTATTTTCCCGTAAATCTCCCTTATATTATATAGTTGCTGGATAGTGTAGTGGTAAGATCGCCGCCTTTCACACGGGAGACCGGGGTTCGAATCCCGGTTGTGGCCAAAAATATATTTTATATATTTATATTTATATTTATATTATATTTTATATAATTTATATTATTTTATATTTCCTGTCTTAAAATGTAAGGGATACTGGAGCCTGGTTGCGGTGGTGGGATGGCTCACGGCGGGTGCCGGAAAATTTCCTTTATTTTCAAATCCAAACCTTGACAGGTATGCTGCTGTTCCAAATCATGGGTGCATGTTACAAGTGCGGAACATATTTTAACTTAGTACTAACTTAGCATCATATTTGATCTGATTCGACTGAATATCCCAGGTTTCCATCTCTCATGCATCTGGTGTGACGTGTTTTCAGACTCTCAGGCTGGCGCCTGAGAAACGTCTCACTCCGGCCAGCTGACCAAAGTTGGTAACCTTGGTATTGTGTGTAGGAGATTCGGTATAACTATAATTTCGTTCTCCATTTGCATGCCCGAAGTGTCTTTAAGTGTTATGTAGTTTTGCCTGAAACGCAAAAATAAAACAAAGCAATTAAAGCCGATCAGTGGCTCAAATTGTGCTGTAGCGATTGAAGAACTTTTGTCGGAAGTTGGATTCGAACTTGGGATGCCTTACTTGGGAGAACAGAATACCAGAATAGAGTAGGTTAAGTCCAGCCTTGGCTTCCAAGCTGACGTTTTTCTACATATGTGCTTGTGTATCATGGACAGTAAGAGGGGGCAGGCAAGGAGAGAATTTCTCTCTTTGGGGATCAATAGAGTGTTGTTATTATAACGTCTAAAAAGTATGATGGTCTGTCGATAAATCAATAACAATATCAATGAAGTCAATGTTTATCTAAAGGAATCAGAATTCAGGAAAAGCCAGGGGCCGGACCGAGTGTAGGGGGCGTGGCCAGAGACAGCCTGCTGACTGTTCCAAATCATGGGTGCATGTTACAAGTCCGGAACATATTTTAACTTAGTACTAACTTAGCATCATATTTGATCTGATTCGACTGAATATCCCAGGTTTCCATCTCTCATGCATCTGGTGTGACGTGTTTTCAGACTCTCAGGCTGGCGCAAAGAAATCTTACGGGAATTGAACGTCTCACTCCGGTCAGCTGACCAAAGTTGGTAACCTTGGTATTGTGTGTAGGAGATTCGGTATAACTATAATTTCGTTCTCCATTTACATGCCCGTAGTGTCTTTAACCGGCTGCACAAACTGGATCCGCCTCCATTACGACACAACTTTGCCCTTATTGGCTTAAGAATTTAGTCACATACATGACGTATATCTGCTATTTCTCCCGAGAAGCAGGTAAAGCAGTGGTAACTGCTTTGTAGTTAATTTACCTGGTAAAATTAAGTTTAAATAAATGATATAAATACTGTAATAGTACTCGTGAGCTTTGTTTATTTGTTATTAGTTATTGTAATGTTGCGCTGCTTTATTTGTTTAATCGTCTAGTCTGTGGAGACATTCAAGTTAATCAAATAAGAATTGCACTGTACACTGTACATGACCATAAAAACTTTGTATCCTTGAAATAAATGTTTTTGATCTTTTCCTTGGCAGTTATCTTTTTACACAGGGCCTCTATGTACACGATAGTTTTTTTTTTCACGACTAACAGTATGGATCAGGAGTTGGTTATTGTAAAAGAAGTAATGTGCATGCAGGTGATATTTGTATAGATTTATCCACACCCTTGTAGCAGTGCTGCCATTGCAGTCAGATCTCGCAAACTAGGAGTATTAGTTGTCTTTATTTCTCTTTATTTCTTGACGCCAACCCTCTCCATTAATCCGGGCTTGGGACTGGCACCTACCTGAGCTGGCTTGCTCCCTTAAGTGGCTGGGTTAGGCTAAACTATATATATATATTTACCAAGACTACAATAAAACATCTCGAAATGTGTAGTCTAGCAAAACGCAGTTTAAAGAAGGTAGCCTACCTGGCGAAATTGCAAACAAATTAAGGGCGTTAGGCAGCCTTTAGATCCTACCCATCATGCACTGCAGTTTTTTGCTAATTCCTCAAATGGAAAACTGTCCATCCATCCATCCATCCATTTTCCAAACCGCTTATCCTACTGGATCGCGGGGGGTCTGGAGCCTATCCCGGAAGCAATGGGCACGAGACAGGGAACAACTCAGGATGGCGGGCCAGCCCATCGCAGGGCACACTCACACACTATTCACTCACGCATACACTCCTATGGGCAATTTAGCAACTCCAATTAGCCTCAGCATGTTTTTGGACTGTTGGGGAAACCAGAGTACCCGGAGGAAACCCCACGATGACATGGGTAGAACATGCAAACTCCACACACATGTGACCCAGGTGGAGACTCGAACCCGGGCCCTAGAGGTGTGAGGCAACAGTGCTAACCACTGCACCACCATGCTGCCCCCTAAATGGAAAACCATTAAATACAAAAGGAAAACAAAAGTGCTGTAAGACTGTATACTTATGTGTATGTTAGTAAAGGCTGTAGCTGACACAACGGACCCCACTAATTAGAAAGGGGTAATTGTACACATGTGGCATCCAGTATGTTCTTCTATAACAGTTTTTAAAAAAAAAAAAAAACTCACATTACACAAATTGGCACTATCAAAACGAGGATTATGGGGAAAATGGGGACTGTGATGGAGATTACATACACGTAGGCATGGTATTTAGTTTTTTTTAATCTGGTCACCTTCCAGAGTAATTGTAAACTAAAACCATCTTCACCCTATTTGATTCTTTATAAATGGACAATCAGTCGTGCAGTAAATGGGGGTATAGAGAGACACAGAGCTTGTCTAACAAGAAACCCTGGGAAGCTAACATTAATAGGGTGGGTATGGATAGCAAAACCATTGATACAGATTACAGATTTATATCTCACCTGAACCCTGGCGGGCTCCGTGCCAATAGGGGTTGGGATTAGGGTTAGTTAACTTAAGTAGTAATATTGATGTGTATATTCTCCTATTCTCCAGTCAGTGAATCGTGAAACGTAATGTTAATATGTTTCTATACCTATATGTTCTGCTTAAAAACCCATAAAGGCAAGCACAGTGTTTAGACATTCTGTTACTTAGACTAGTAAACACTAAGATCCTTCAGCTTTCAATTAACCTGACACAACAGTCTAAACAACAAATGTGTGCCATGTCATTTGTCATCTTTACATCTTGTATCCTTTATATGGTAATTGGATTTTCAAGGTGGAATTGCAGGTCGATCATTTTAAGGATCTAGATGTAAACCTCCCTGGTGTTGCTTTAATATTTTTTTTGCACAATTTGCTTCACACACTTCCTCCAGCAGAGAAGCTTACAATACTACACCCCACCAAATGACTGGATGATGCCTTTTTATTTAAGGTCTGGCTGTGAGCCTCGATTACCGATACACTATCTTCAGGCTCCTGCCGGGATCAGTCAGTATGGTGGACCTTTGGAGGAATGGGTACAAAACCATCAGGAAAGTTTGCAGGTGCTTCAAGAGTATGTGAAGGCTTAGTTGGAGGAACAAGCCACACCACGAAATCGGAAACACAATGAGTTGGTTAATGATTAGGGGTTTGATGAAGGTCAGCTGGTGTGTTTGCGGAACCATGTTCGAGGTAAAATACAGGATCATTGGGATGCCTGTTTGTATATGGTAGTTCGGTGTCCCCAAGATCAGGGTGCAGTTTACTCTGCAACTCCAATGGAGGGGGACGGGGTTGTCCGTCAAGTTCACCGAACAGAGTTGCGTCCAGTACCACAGGGGGTTGTTATGTCAGGGGAAGATGTTCTGGTAATGTCTCCTGAGTCTGGGTTGCCCACAGGGGCAACAGAAATGGAATCGGATGAGGACTCTGTGATTTTACGGGGACAGGGCTGGTGGGAGGGGTCGCAATAGAGCATCCACAAGTAGGCCTCGTATAATGGAGGAGGTTATGTCCCCCCCGAGGTGTAGAGACCAGTTAAACGTTCGGTGAGGTCCACCACTGGTCATCATACCAACCCTTATAAGTTACCACGGTCAGTGAATGATCGTTCGGTTGGGGAGGAAGACCAGTGGTTTGGGGATAGAATTCTTAGCTGTGATCGTTGGGTCATCAATTTCATTTTGGGGGATGGATTGTAGCCAGGCAATTATAGGCAGGTATAGGAACTGCAGTTCGGACTGGAGGCATAGCCGGGGCGAGATGGCTGTGCATGTTCCGATGGTAGGGCATATTGGCAAAGGAGCAGGCACGGGAAAGACAGGCAGGGTCCTGATAGATTTGGTGGAGCATCGGCGGGCATATTGAATTTGCAGTGTAGCAGCCTTTCTGTTTGCTTGTTTCAGGGGTGAACAATCTTATCCGCAAAGGGCCGGTGTGTATGCAGGTTTTCGCTGCAACTCCCTAATTAGATTTCTAATTAGAGGACTGATTAGCTGAAGAGTCCTCATACCTGGTTTTGAAGAGCTGACCTAAAGGTTACCCCAAAAACCTGTTTTTTTTTTGTTTGAATGGGGCAGTGAGTCATGGGGTAAACTACTGTTCTTTAGGGGTTTTCAAGGTGGAATTACGGGTCGATAATTTTAAGGATCAGGTTGTAAACCTCCCTGGTGTTGCTTTAATATGTTTTATCTGAGGTTGTATCGTGTATTATCAAGCCAGCCGGCTTAGTGGCCTCGGGAGCGGGGTTTAGTGGGAGCAGCTGGCTAGTTTTATTTTCTTTTTTGTTTGTGTCTTTTTCTTTGTTGTATGTATATTTTGGGTTCATTATTAGGCAGGCTGGGCCTTTTGGCACCTGTAGTCTGGGTGCTGGATTGCCCATAGGGGTCTTTTTTATTGCTGTGATTTGCTGTGTCATTCACTAGTGTGATTTGTGCTGGATGTGTTTTTAAGGTTGTGCTGTGGCGTGTACCTGAGCAAACTTTGGGCAACCTGTTCTCTTGTTGGCTTTATTGACAAAGGGTGGATTAGTCTAATTACGGCCTGCTACAAATAGCTGCATATAACGTATAAAAAAAATCACCTTATGGGTGCTCCGTAGGGTAGCAAGATCTTGAGTTTTTTTTACAGTACTCGGGTACGTTTTAAAATTTTCGACCAATCAGCAAACATTATTCTGACAGCATAGCTGGGAAACCAATGAAAAGTGAGTGCAACGTTCTAGAACTTGACTTCGGGTTGACGCTCCCTATAAAAGAGCTGGGTACTGCTTCAAGGCGTTCAGTTGGCGCTACCTCCTGATAGAGTAGCACTGTACGGCTCTTGTTCCGTAAAACAACATCAAAAGGATGAAAAAAAAAACAATATTTAAAGAAGACGAAAAAAATCAATTTTTAAAGAAGACGAAAAAAACATCGTCTAAAAAAATAAGCCAAAAAAATAATATCCGAAGAAGGAAAAACATGCAAAGTAAAAAAAAACAAACAAAAATAAAAAACAATATCCAAAGAAGAAGGAAAAAAACATCCAAAGGGAGAAAAGAAGAACTGAAGGGCCAACGAGGTAGGAGGAAATACAAATTTCGTTTCAGCACCGTTGGAGTGCCAAGCCGTGAAAAGCATTTGGCCAGAAGACAAGGTAAGTGTTGTATCTGTTATTTTAAAACAGCGCTTTTCAAAATGCTGCTTTATAATCGTTTGAGATCGTTAGCCAGTGTGACAGCTGAAGGCTTTTTGAGTTTACCAACATAAAGTTTTATTTCTGTATTAGGACATTGTCAGGAACAATGATGTGTTCATCGCTATGATGTGGTCAAAAAGCGATGCATTGAATCTTAGAAACATTTGTGATTTTTCAAACGATGCTTTTCCTTTTATTTAATCAGTAAAATTTCCATCGGTTTTATATAGTGCCCCTTGAAATATGTCTTTAGCTCATTTTCCGGGCATTTTACTAGAATGCATCCTGAGAAATACACAAGCTCTGCTGCATTTCCGTGCCTCGATGTTTAGTGCCGAGTATAATTGTTGCAGTTGCCTTTTATATATTCCATGAGACCTGTTGGTACCAAGAGAAGTGTGAGACTGTCAGGGTGAATTTATCATACAATCGCACGCATAAATACCTGAGGGTTGCCAGTCCTTTTGCGTTGTTACAGGAGGACTAGAGCTGACGAGTGTGTTTCTACACACTATCAAGGGCATTGTAGTACAGTTTTCTCAGGTGGGAGAATGCTGCCGATCTCCTATTTGACAATACAGCCCTTGATATATTAGAATATTACAGAACTAGAAGCCTTTTGCAAGGAAGAATGTGAGAAAATCCCAAGTACAAGAACTGAAAGCCTTTCAGCTGGCTATAAGAAGCGCTTGTAAGCTGTGATATCTGGCAGAGGAGGTGTTACTAAGTACTGATTACGTAGGGTGCCCAAACTTTTGCAGAGTGCCATAATAATGTTTTTATTTTGTAATTTTGTTCAATTTATGGCATAAAAAGTAACTATTCATCAATGTTTGCTGAAAATATTGTGTATTTTTCCCCCAGTTCCTAAAGAGACTGTATTAACTGATATTGTTGCTTTTGTAATTGAAAAGATGTTATTTGTCAAGGGGTGCCAAACCTTTGCATAAGACTGTACACAGTGTGTGTATGTGTTTATGTGAGTGTGTGTCTGTGTGTGTGTGTGTATATATATATATGTGTGTGTGTGTATATATTTCTGTATATGCATGTGTATATATATATTTATATATAGTTCACACACATTCAAACTTATTTGAATACACATTCAAAATTATTTTTATTATTATTATTTTCGTTTTTTTTTTTTTTTGTGTTTTAAAATTTTTTATTTTTGCAATGGAAATAAAAATAAAGCAGTCCTCCGTAGAGGAGGGGTGGTGGAGGGAATATATATATATATATACATATATATAAAATAATTGTCACACAACTGGGGTGACATGCCTTTCCTGCTCACCCAATTTTAGTGCACTTTAGTTATGCATAATGACCTTCTAGTCTCGATACACCCATATATATATATGTATATATATATATATAGTTTTTTTTGTTTTTTTTTTTGCAATAGACAATAAAAATAACGCAGTTCTCCATAAAGGAGGGATGGTGGATGGAATATATATATACATATATATAAAATAATTGTCACACAACCTGGGTGACATGCCTTGCCTGCTCACCCAGTTTTAGTGCACCTTAGTTATTCATAATGACCATCTAGTCTCGATACACCCATAAATATATATGTATATATATATAGTTTTTTTTGTTTTTTTTTTTGCAATAGACAATAAAAATAACGCAGTTCTCCATAAAGGAGGGATGGTGGATGGAATATATATATACATATATATAAAATAATTGTCACACAACTTGGGTGACATGCCTTGCCTGCTCACCCAATTTTAGTGCAACTTAGTTATCCATAATGACCAACTAGTCTCGATACACCCATATATATATATATATGTACATATATATATAGTTTTTTTATTAGCAATAGAAAAGAAAAATAACGCAGTTCTCCGTAAAGGAGGGATGGTGGATGGAATATATATATATATATATACATTTATATAAAATAATTGTCACACAACCTGGGTGACATGCCTTGCCTGCTCACCCAATTTTAGTGCACCTTAGTTATCCATACTGACCATCTAGTCTCGACACACCCATATATATATATATATATATATATATATATATATATATATGTATATATATATAGATATTTTTTCTTTTTCTTGTGTTTTTTTTTCGCAATGGATATTAAAAATAAAGCAGTCCTCCGTAAAGGAGGGGTGGTGGAGGGAATATATATATACATATATATATAAAATAATTGTCACACAACCTGGGTGACATGCCTTGCCTGCTCACCCAATTTTAGTGCAACTTAGTTATCCATAATGACCAACTAGTCTCGATACACCCATATATATATATATATATGTACATATATATAGTTTTTTTATTAGCAATAGAAAAGAAAAATAACGCAGTTCTCCGTAAAGGAGGGATGGTGGATGGAATATATATATATATATATATATATATATATATATATATATATATATATATATATACATTTATATAAAATAATTGTCACACAACCTGGGTGACATGCCTTGCCTGCTCACCCAATTTTAGTGCACTTTAGTTATCCATACTGACCATCTAGTCTCGACACACCCATATATATATATATATATATATATATATATATATATATATATATGTATATATATATAGATATTTTTTCTTTTTCTTGTGTTTTTTTTTCGCAATGGATATTAAAAATAAAGCAGTCCTCCGTAAAGGAGGGATGGTGGATGGAATATATATATAAAATAATTGTCACACAACCGGGGTGACATGCCTTGCCTGCTCACCCAATTTTAGTGCACCTTAGTTATTCATAATGACCATCTAGTCTCGATACACCCATAAATATATATGTATATATATATAGTTTTTTTATTAGCAATAGAAAAGAAAAATAACGCAGTTCTCCGTAAAGGAGGGATGGTGGATGGAATATATATATATATATATACATTTATATAAAATAATTGTCACACAACCTGGGTGACATGCCTTGCCTGCTCACCCAATTTTAGTGCACTTTAGTTATCCATAATGACCATCTAGTCTCGATACACCCATGAATATATATGTATATATATATATATATATATATATATATATATATATATATATATATATATATATAGTTTTTCTGTTTTTTTTTTGCAATAGACAATAAAAATAACGCAGTTCTCCGTAAAGGAGGGATGGTGGATGGAATATGTATATGCATATATATAAAATAATTGTCACACAACCTGGGTGACATGCCTTGCCTGCTCACCCAATTTTAGTGCACCTCAGTTATCCATACTGACCATCTAGTCTCGACACACCCATATATATATATATATATATATATATATATATATGTATATATATAGATATTTTTTCTTTTTCTTGTGTTTTTTTTTCGCAATGGATATTAAAAATAAAGCAGTCCTCCGTGAAGGAGGGGTGGTGGAGGGAATATATATATACATTTATATAAAATAATTGTCACACAACTGGGGAGACATGCCTTGCCTGCTCACCCAATTTTAGTGCACCTTAGTTATCCATAATGACCAACTAGTCTCGATACACCCATAAATATATATATATATATGTACATATATATAGTTTTTTTATTAGCAATAGAAAAGAAAAATAACGCAGTTCTCCGTAAAGGAGGGATGGTGGATGGAATATATACATACATATATATAAAATAATTGTCACACAACCTGGGTGACATGCCTTGCCTGCTCACCCAATTTTAGTGCAACTTAGTTATCCATAATGACCAACTAGTCTCGATACACCCATAAATATATATGTATATATATAGTTTTTTTTTTTTCGCAATGGACAATAAAAATAACGCAGTTCTCCGTAAAGGAGGGATGGTGGATGGAATATATATATAAAATAATTGTCACACAACCGGGGTGACATGCCTTGCCTGCTCACCCAATTTTAGTGCACCTTAGTTATTCATAATGACCATCTAGTCTCGATACACCCATAAATATATATGTATATATATGTATTGTTTTTTTTTTTTTTTTTTTTTGCAATAGACAATAAAAATAGCGCAGTTCTCCATAAAGGAGGGATGGTGGATGGAATATATATATACATATATATAAAATAATTGTCACACAACCTGGGTGACATGCCTTGCCTGCTCACCCAATTTTAGTGCAACTTAGTTATCCATAATGACCAACTAGTCTCGATACACCCATATATATATATATATATATGTACATATATATAGTTTTTTTTATTAGCAATAGAAAAGAAAAATAACACAGTTCTCCGTAAAGGAGGGATGGTGGATGGAATATATATATATATATATATATATATATATATATATATATATATATATATATATATATATATATACATTTATATAAAATAATTGTCACACAACCTGGGTGACATGCCTTGCCTGCTCACCCAATTTTAGTGCACTTTAGTTATCCATACTGACCATCTAGTCTCGACACACCCATATATATATATATATATATATATGTATATATATAGATATTTTTTCTTTTTCTTGTGTTTTTTTTTCGCAATGGATATTAAAAATAAAGCAGTCCTCCGTAAAGGAGGGATGGTGGATGGAATATATATATAAAATAATTGTCACACAACCGGGGTGACATGCCTTGCCTGCTCACCCAATTTTAGTGCACCTTAGTTATTCATAATGACCATCTAGTCTCGATACACCCATAAATATATATGTATATATATATAGTTTTTTTATTAGCAATAAAAAAGAAAAATAACGCAGTTCTCCGTAAAGGAGGGATGGTGGATGGAATATATATATATATATATATATATATATATATATATATATATATACATTTATATAAAATAATTGTCACACAACCTGGGTGACATGCCTTGCCTGCTCACCCAATTTTAGTGCACTTTAGTTATCCAGAATGACCATCTAGTCTCGATACACCCATGAATATATATGTATATATATATATATATATATATATATATATATATATATATATAGTTTTTCTGTTTTTTTTTTGCAATAGACAATAAAAATAACGCAGTTCTCCATAAAGGAGGGATGGTGGATGGAATATGTACATGCATATATATAAAATAATTGTCACACAACCTGGGTGACATGCCTTGCCTGCTCACCCAATTTTAGTGCACCTTAGTTATCCATACTGACCATCTAGTCTCGATACACCCATATATATATATATATATATATATATATATATATATATATATATATATATACATGTACATATATATAGTTTTTTTATTAGCAATAGAAAAGAAAAATAACGCAGTTCTCCGTAAAGGAGGGATGGTGGATGGAATATATATATATATATATATATACATTTATATAAAATAATTGTCACACAACCTGGGTGACATGCCTTGCCTGCTCACCCAGTTTTAGTGCACCTTAGTTATCCATAATGACCATCTAGTCTCGATACACCCATAAATATATATGTATATATATATATATATATATATATAGTTTTTTTATTTTTTTCGTAATGGACAATAAAAATAACGCAGTTCTCTGTAAAGGAGGGATGGTGGATGGAATATATATATACATATATACATTTATATAAAATAATTGTCACACAACCTGGGTGACATGCCTTGCCTGCTCACCCAGTTTTAGTGCACCTTAGTTATCCATACTGACCATCTAGTCTCGATACACCCATAAATATATATACTGAACAAAAATATAAACGCAACACTCTTGTTTCTGCTCCCATTTTTCATGAGATGGACTTAAAGACCTACAATTCATTCCAGATACACAATATTACCATTTCTCTCAAACATTT
The DNA here is from genome assembly GCF_023856365.1 of Brienomyrus brachyistius. Taxonomy (NCBI): domain Eukaryota; kingdom Metazoa; phylum Chordata; class Actinopteri; order Osteoglossiformes; family Mormyridae; genus Brienomyrus; species Brienomyrus brachyistius. Next base: position 286,678 of record NW_026042439.1, on the reverse strand, counting down.
CTCACAAATCAGTCTAAATGTGTGATAGTGAGCACTTCTGCTTTGCTGAGATAATCCATCCCACCTCACAGGTGTGCCACATCAAGATGCTGATCTGACATCATGGGTAGTGCACAGGTGTACCTTATACTGCCCACAATAAATGGCCACCCTGGAATGTGCAGTTTTTTGCTTTATTGGGGGTCTGGGGACTCAGAACCGGTCAGTATCTGGTGTGACCACCATTTGCCTCATACAATGCAACACATCTTCTTCGCATAGAGTTTATCAGATTGTCAATTGTGGCCTGTGGAATGTTGGTCCACTCCTCTTCAATGGCTGTGCGAAGTTGTTGGATATTAGTGGGAACTGGTACACGCTGTCGTATACGCCGGTCAAGCACATCCCAAACATGCTCAACGGGTGACATGTCCGGTGAGTATGCTGGCCATGCAAGAACTGGGACATTTTCAGCTTCCAAGAACTGTGTACAGATCCTTGCAACATGGGGCCGTGCATCATCTGTCTGAGTGGCTGGTCTCAGACGATCTTGGAGGTGAACCTGCTGGATGTGGAGGTCCTGGGCTGGTGTGGTTACACGTGGTCTGCGGTTGTGAGGCCGGTTGGATGTACTGCCATATTCTCTGAAACGCCTTTGGAGACGGCTTATGGTTGAGAAATGAACATTCAATGCACGAGCAACAGATCTGGTTGACATTCCTGCTGTCAGCATGCCAATTGCACGCTCCCTCAATGCTTGTGGCATCTGTGGCATTTTGCTGTGAGACAAAACTGCACATTCCAGGGTGGCCTTTTATTGTGGGCAGTATAAGGTACACCTGTGCACTACCCATGATGTCAGATCAGCATCTTGATGTGGCACACCTGTGAGGTGGGATGGATTATCTCAGCAAAGCAGAAGTGCTCACTATCACACATTTAGACTGATTTGTGAGAAATGTTTGAGAGAAATGGTAATATTGTGTATCTGGAATGAATTGTAGATCTTTAAGTCCATCTCATGAAAAATGGGAGCAAAAACAAAAGTGTTGCGTTTATATTTTTGTTCAGTGTATGTATATGTATACATATAGTTTTTTTTGTGTTTGTGAAAACGGGTCTTTAATCGGGGAAACGGAGCGGGTAGAGCAGGACGGAACGCAGGCATTGACAAACTACAATGACGGACAGGGCAAACAGGTAAGACCAGGACTTAAAATAGGTCATGACTAATCAAAGTAATCGGGCAAAGCAGGAGACGATCAGGGAAGCACACGTGGGTAATCAGGGGGCGTGGCACACACGAGGAGCGGACAAGCCGGGCATATATGTATATCTATATAAAACCTCATTAATGAGGGACAGGGAACAGAACGGACAGACAGAACTGGCACAGGGGAAGGAGCCAGGACAAGACTTGACATAAGACAGGAAAGGCAGAGAAACAGATCAGAAAGGGGGACACGGAGGGAACAGGCAGGACAAAAGGACCGGGAGTGAACGAAGGGAACATCGGGGAAAGAGGAGCAGAAGCCAGAGGGACGAGGGACAAAGAGAGGAGGGACAGAGACAGGAGGAACAAAGCGAGGGGGAGCAGAGGCAGGAGGGACAAAGACGGGAGGCCAGGGAGAGAAGGAGGGGGAACCAAGAGGAGCCCGAGGGAGACCCAGCGGGCGACGGGAGGCAGCCGGAAGGGCTGCAGGCGGCCGGGAGGCCGGAGCCGGAGGGGCCGAGGAGACGGGGTGAGGGACAGACGCAGGGACGAAGGAGGGAGTCGGAGGGGAGACCAGGGAAGGGGACGAAGGAGCTGGAAGGGACCCTGGCGAGGGCAAGGAGAGAGGGGGAGCCGCAGCAGACGGCGACGTCCTCCGACACGCCAGAGCGGGAGGACCAGCAGGCGAATGAGGAGCCGCCGTCGGGGGGCCCGCAGGCAACCGATAAGACGCCGGAGGAGGGACCGAGGCAGGGCGACGAGGCCGCGGAGGGGGACCCGCAGACGACAGCCGACCCGGAGGGCCAGGACCCGCAGGTGCCGACCAAGCCCTAGCGCCGGCGAGGGAGGGCGAGCCAGGGGGCTGGGCGGGTGGGACCCCAGCCGTGCGTCTGTGTCCTCTCCCCTTATGGGACACAGACATAAGGACCTGCGGCCGGGGTCGGGCTCGTCGGGGTGAGGGTACCAGAGTCACAGGGGGAGAAGGGACTGGAGTGGGGCCAGGGACTGGAGCTGCAGGCTGCAGAGGGGGCGCCTGCCCGGGAGCTGCAGGCAGGGAAAGCGCCTCGGACGTGGGCGCGGTAGCTGCAGGCAGCGGAGACGGCTGCTCGGGCTCTGGGGCCGCAGGGGGCACTTATTTTATTATATAAAATAAGTGTCACACAACCGGGGTGACATGCCTTGCCTGCTTGTGGGATGAGGAAGACTCAGGGACTGGAAATGGGATTAAAACTGAAGATGTGCTCATTCCTTTGTGTATTTACAAATTTTCCTTCCGTCAGACATGAGGAGTTTGCTGCTATATTTGGCACTAATAGAGATTCTGATGCTGCTATTTTTATTGTCTATTAGTTTGTTATTATTTACAAGTTCTGTTGTGTTTTTGCATTTTTCTCTTCTGGTTAATTAACTGCTGTCTGTTTGCTGTGAAGTATGAGTGTGGTGAGTAAGACTCAGGGACTGGAAGTGGGATTACAACTAAAGATAACATGCTTATTCCTTTTTGTATTGTTTACAAATTTCCTTCCGTCAAACATGAGGAGTTTGCTGCTATATTGTGCACTAACAGAGATTCTGATGCTGCTATTTTTATTGTTTATAAATGTGTTATTGTTTCCAAGTTGAGTATTCAATAAATGCTAAATTGAGAAATTTTGTGTATCGTTTGTTATTATTAGTGTGATATTTTACCATGCAAATAGAGGGGAAAACGTCCAATTATCGGCCAAAAAAAATCAGCAGCATATATCGGCCATCGCCTGACCCTTGACTTGAAAAACCCATATCGGTCGACCTCTAGTAACAGTACATTCTGTCCAATTCATCCATCGAGTTAAGTCACACACCCACTTGAGGGGGCACTCCGGCAGACGTGAGGATGGGGATGTTCTTTCCGCTATAACATCCACTGCAGAAGTACATCTCGCTCCTGTTCACAGGGCTTACTTCAATGATGAAGCAGGGCTGGTTGTCTGGACAAGAAGTTGTCCTGCTGCTGGGTCTCGGTGCCGTTTTTCCACCTAAGCTTGAAGGTGGAAATGTGTTCCAACTTGGTCCCTGGGACTGCAGCATAGCCAAACATCGCGAGCAGCGTCGGCCACACCCACCACCAGAACCATCACACCGTCCTATACACATAAAGAAGAACTAAAACATAGAGTGTTGTGACAATCTATGCGTTAATGTTTGGCAGCATAGGTGATTCATTAAAATTATACCGAAGAATGGAAAATGTGATATTTAGAATATTTTTTGCCATTTAGTAGCTAATTTAAGCACTTACCCAATGCCTCAATTTGTTTTAGGTCAGTAATGTCTGAGCCAAAAGAATGAATGTATGAATTTAATACAATTCACCCACTCCCACCCACACACAAATCTGAAATTCAATTTAAGACACTTCTTAAACATTAGTGCATTAACAAAAAAGGAAAATCTTAAGAGATTCAGTAGGATTTTCTATGTTAGACTTAAGCTAATAGTTCAATAGTTTTTACATATTTCAATATACCAATTTGACTTTAATGTTGAAACAGATGCTAAAACATGGAATAATTTCATAACTAGAGAAACATGTTATTCACAAACACTAGCAAAGGTAGCTTATAGTTAAGCTTACTTAAGTCAGCAAGTCAGGCTACAGTGTGTAAGAATAGTCGTAAACGATAATTTGTCTCAGTCTTACATGACAGAATAAGTAAACAGAAAATATAAAATGGCTGAAACAGCGTCATTAACGCCAGCTACAGTAGAGGCGCAGAAAAGGTGTCATGACTGAAGTATTCCCAAACTCTGGAAGACCGTATGCGAGCCTTTTTTGCCGCGTGTTTCTCCAGAGGCTCCGGAGCTCCGCTGGTTGACACAGCCATGTTGGTTCATGTGCAGGGGGACGAGCGGCAAATTTCTTTTTTGCAGGGTGGTAGGTGATGTCTCATTAATATTTATTAATTTACTTACAAAATGGTGCGGCACTGCATCCAAGCCTGCGGCACTCAGAGTCACAAATACAGTGGAAACCATTTGTAGTAATTACGTCTGTCTGGCTGATTTCCAACTAATTGATATTTGTATATTTATTACATGAATATAAGGTAATATAAGGTAATAGAAGAGGTATTTAATGGTTTTCCATCTGAGGAATTTGCAAAAAACTGCAGTGCATGATGGGTCGGACCTAAAGGCTGCCTTAACGTCCTCATCTGTATGACGACATACATCAAGACTAGGAAGGTGCATAATGTTCATGTCTGGTTGCGTTTGTTGGTCCAGAAAGTAATTCAATTTCGCCATGTAGGTTACGTTCTTAAAAACTGCTTGGATATAGCCCGATTATATGCTGTGGGCCTTTTAATTTCTTTGTTTACCAGGTAGGCTACCTTCTTTAAACTGCGTTTTGTTAGACTACATATTTAGGGAGGTCTTTATAAATTTATAGTAGTCTTCATAAATATGTACATAGTTTAGCCTAACCCAGCCACTTAAGGGAGAAAGCCAGCTCAACTAGGTGTCGGTCCCAAGCCCGGATTAATGGGGAGGGTTGGCGTCAAGAAATAAAGAGACTGTATCTTCACTGCATGACTGATGTCAAAATGTGTGAAATATGTGGTTGTATTAATAAATGCATTAAAGTAGGTTAATGATTCTGTGCTGTCTAAATTGTATAGAAAATTTCTACGTATAGCCAAACAAATCTCCTCCTGTTTGAAAAGGCATAGAAAAAGCAATTTAGCCACTAAAACTTTACAGTTTTTGTGAGGGACAGTCGAATTCTCTCGTTTCTCTCGTCAAGTTTTTTTGTGATCCTGCACCTACACTTTGCCGGCCCCAGGAGGATGGGCTCCCCCTTTGAGTTTGGTCCCTCCCAAGGTTTCTTCCTTCTTGGGAGTTTTTCCATGCTATCGGCGCCTATGGCTTACTCACTGGGGGCTTTGGGTGGGCATGATATAAAGCAAAGCATTTTCCCTCCCAGTTTCCTCCTCTGGTCCACATTGCAGGACCATCAGCCATCAGAAACAGCCAGACGGTCTCCTTCAGCTTCTTTAGTGTCCTTGGAAGCCAAGGCAGTTTTAGGTCTGAGAAGAGGTTTATCAGAAGGACACATATTACGTCGTTTGTCCTGAAATGTAACATGGGGAGGAAAAGTTAAGCGGTTTAGTCAGATTGGAGTCGTTTATTCAGCAGTGGCAGCGCCAGTGACTTAATGCTACAGGTGCTATAGGGGAGTGAGATTATTTAGACCGGGTGCTTTAGCTTTTCAGCTTATGTAGATGGTGTATAGAAGCACACAGCACGATAAGCTACAGCATGGATAAAATAGGATAAAATATGAAATTCTAACGTCTAGCTCACAGAGCCTCTATGTGTACTTTGAAGAAAAAATACACTACAAGTATGCTGTAAAAACCGCAAAAATGTCTTACACAATATACAGATTTTACAGATAGTTAAAGAAAAAATGAAACCAATATTTTGGGGGTGCTGTGGGGGTACTATGGTCATTGGAGGAGGAGCTAGAGCCCCCCCCCCCAAGCTTTTCCTTGGTGCTGCCACTGTTGTTCAGATTAAAAGTAACATTGTCATTAATAAACAGTACTCTGATCAAATTTTTGCATGTACAAACACAATCAAAGTTTAACCACATGTTTAGACACAATTCACACACCTGTTACATTTCCATAATGCTAAGACTCTCTACACTTACTTCATCCACTTTCTTGTTTGGTACACAGTCATTTGATGGATGTGTAAGATCATTACCAGACCGTCTGCTGCAAACTCTACAGTTAATGAATGGCTGCAAAAACACACAGACACACAAAAACAGTATTTAAAGAGTGGTGGGCAATAAATACAGTGAGAGAAGGTGTAGTAAAGATATATCTAATGATTTAAGGCAGAGCTGCTGGAGTGCAGGGTTTAATGACACAGAACAATTTTAGAGGAAAGAGCTTCCAAAGCAGGGTCACCATAAGGCTATATTATACAAAGCAAGTTCATCTAAAAGTATGAACAACAAATCCCGTTTAACTGAACACTGCTCTGTATTAAAATACTGTCCTCCGATCAAGCTAAGTGGTCCTGTAGTTCACTATTTAAAGAGGTAAATTTAAAGGGTAATTCACACTGCACATCTACCCTGCTCTGACCAGGTTTAATTACTGGCTTTCTAATTAAAACAAGAGTTAAGTCCTGCCCTTTCACCACAAAACACCACACTGCCATTTAAGGCTGATTTCAACAATGAGTTTTAGTTAACCTGGCTCGATTGAGTTAACTCTGGGTATGTAAAACCCGCTTTGTAGTACAGCCCACAGGTCTTTAAATAAGGCCAGCTAGGGTTCATAGCTCGAAGCATAATCTACAGGTCACCCCTCAGATGATTAGCATTTGCTTCTGCCTGGTAATCCAGCCTTTAAGCCTGTAAACCTACTAAAATTTGAGAATAAGGTGAAGGAACTGGCTCTTTGAGGCCACCTATGTATTTGTTACTTTATTGTTGGCTAACTTTCCCCCGCAGGGCATCAAAAAAGTTAACATGAACCTAAATTAATTTGCTAACTGATATGTCCAATGCTCACAGTCACAGTGACTCTTTACTTACCCTCTTGTCCATGAAAATACAGTCAGCCCGATGGTCTGTTGCAGTTGACTTTGGACATTTTGTTGCTCTCAAGAGAATCTCAATGTCAATGTATTCACTGCTGATCTAAATCACATAAACACGTTATATACAAAATTGCCTACAACTGTTTTAAAGGCAATATAACAAACAATAATCACCCAAAAAATGGCAAACTGTCACAGACTTGACTGCAGCAGATTCAGAGAGAAACTGTGAGAAGGTAAAATTGACCAGGGCTGAGATATACAACCATCACTTTCATTGTGAAGAGACATTAAGCATCATATGCATTGAAATTAAAACATCAAAATCAATGTGATACTCATTAGTTCAGCTTGCAGATGATGAAAGTTTCACACTTTTGTAAACACTTTCTCAGCAGTTACCTTCGGACGGCCCTGGATGTTATAGAAATTCATGTGCTGACGGGTTCCTTGATGAGCATTTTCGACTGCGAGTTTAATGGCCGTCTTGTGAGTGCAGGGAGACTGTGGTAATCTTGCTGGGCCTCTGTGGAGATAAGCAGAGCTCCATAAGCCAAAACCAGAAGCAGCAGGCGGGTCATCTTCCTCTCAGCTTTGAAGGGAGAAGCAGGACTGAGGACACTGATCTGTGGTCCCCTTATCCAGCACGTCCAGGGGCGTGTCCTTCACTCGAAACAAACAGACCTTTGAACAACATTGGAAAACTCTTCAGGATGAATTGAGGCAGGTGGTCAAGTGGGTTTATTGTTATTTCAGCAATATACACAGTACACAGTGAAAGGAAACATTGTTCCTCCTGGACCACGGTGCAACACAAAGAAGAAAAACAGAAACAACACAAGATGACACAAGTGCGGGCAAGATAGAACTATACAGAGTGAAAGGAGCACAAACAGAGGGAGAAAGTGCAAGATAAACACAAGAGCAACAATACAATACTACAGGACAAGACAGCGCAGTCAAGAACACAGAGTGCAGCCAGAGCTAACCTGAATAGGGGCATCAAGGTTGCCAGGCAGGCAGAGAAACAGAAAATAGAGGTCTACTTCACATACAACAACCCACAGTGGGTGTGGCAGGGAATACAACACATTACAAACTTCAAAGGCAACAACACCGTCACTGTTAACAGCAACGCCCTTTTAGCAAAGGAGCTAAACAGCTTCTTTGCTCGTCTGGAGGAACACAGAGCAGACATAGCCACACTGCCCCCTCCCCCAATCTCCAGCACTCACAGACTCCCTCTGCAGGAACACCACGCGAGAAGGCACATTGCATCTCTAGGTGTGTGGAGTTTAAGACAAGGCAAGTGATGCTACGATAATATAATTCCTTGGTAAGACCCCACCTAGAATATTGTGTGCGGGTTTGGTTACCATACCTTAAGAAGGACATTGCTGCCTTGGAAAAGGTGCAACGTAGGGCAACGAGAATGATTCCTGGTCTTAGAGGAATGTCTAATGAGGAGAGGTTAGCTGAGCTGAATCTGTTTAGCCTCGAGCAAAGGAGACTAAGGGGGGACATAATCCAGGTGTTTAAGATTCTAACAGGTCTGGATGCTGTTCAGCCAAATGGCTATTTCAATGTTAGTTTAAATACCAGAACTCGTGGCCATAAGTGGAAATTAGCTGGAGAACATTTTAAAACGAATTTGATGAAGCATTTCTGTACACAGCGTGTAGTTAGAGTATGGAATAGTCTTCCTGTTATTGTAACACAAGCTAAAACCCTGGGTTCTTTTAAATCAGAGCTAGATAAGATTTTTGAGCTATTAGCTAAGTTCTCCTCAAAGGAGCTTGATGGGCCGAATGGCCTCCTCTCATTTGTAAATCTCTTTGGTTCTTATGAGTCAGCTTACAGAGATGAGGTCCAGAAACTGATAGGTTGGAGTTCAGCAAACAATTTGGCACTAAACAGCACAAAGACAAAGGAATCACTGACTTCAGGAAGGATGGAGGCGACACTGGCCTGCCTAGATGGATGGATGGATGTTTTTATTGACATTGTAAGTACAATGAGATTTAGTTTGGAACGCGCCAGCAGCTACACAGTATATTTACAATTATATAGATTGTGAGGCATAAAATAAGGTGTGAGTAATATAACATAACGACATAATATAAGTAATCATTAATTAATCATTACAGATGGTATGAGGTGTGAACCGCTAGGCTGCTATGGCATGTTTGGTATCAAACCGATGGAAAATCACTCCAGTTTCCAAATCTGGTCAGTGGTTACCACGAAAGTGAATATATCAAAAGTTACACCAGCCTAACGAAAATCATCAATACAAGGGAAATCACTCTGGTCATAAATCTCAAAAGGACTGATACAGACCCCCTTCCGAAAGCCCGCCAAATGGATGGTCAGCCATTGGTCCAGGAGTCGAATTCCTGGTCACTCCTATTCACGAACTTTACACTATAAAACCTGGCACCTCAGAACAAAGCCAGGAGAGGAGAAACAGAAGGGAGGAGAAAACAAAAGACCATCAGCACGAAGAGAGGCAGAGAACATCAGCCCAAGAGAAGAGAAGCCCACAAGAAGCCCTCCTGAAGCCTATCAGTGAAGACCCAGCTGGACAGAGAACTGCAACCAAGCCCAAGCTTCACCAGGAGAGGGAATCAGAGGGGCTCCACTCCAACAACCGCTGCAAACACCGCGCCTCCCTGAGTGCCATCACCCATCAGCTCATCAGCCTCCGCAACCAACTGCCAAGACCCCCCCCCCCCCCACTCTGCAACCAAGTAAACAAACTTCCTTTCATTTATAACAACCTAAACTCCTATTCACCTGCTATATTACTTTAGGACAGTATTTCCACAAATTGCTTGCTTTGCAGAACAGTATTTTCCCTTTTAAGGTTACTCATTTTAAATCTGGTCATTGCATTTTCATGATTACATTGTTTGTGTCCACTCCGTTATTTCGTGTTTATTGTTTGTTAGGTGTAATGTCTGTCTTATGTTAGTTATAGGAATAAATGCATGTCTTTTACACAACTTCAGCCTCCGTTCATTGAGTGCTCACAAGAATCCCTGCCTGTGCGATCTACGCTCTGAAACCTCAAATTCGCCTGAAATATCGCGAGACTCTCTCTCATTGGCCGTGAGGGGAGCTTCGCTACCGATCGTTTACATTACCTGGTGACGCAGCTCGTTGGACAAGCCTTCTATTCTAACCCAGGTTATTACGTGATACTGGTTATTAATGAGTTCCATTTAAGTCACACATTAACAGACTCACGGTGTTTCGCAATTGAGTTTGAGCCGACCATTCAGCCTAAAAATTGGTTAATAATCACAAGGCACAAGGTTTAAACTTATTCTGAGCACACAATTTAAACTTTTTATGACCGAACGTGCAGTGAAGAAGCGCTACTGTCAACTGGTTGCAAAAGTCGCACTCATGGCAATCTGAAGGCATTTAAGCGGGATCATATGGGCTTATTATAGTTATTTTTATTTCTATTATTAGTAGTTATATTATTTTGTTTTATTTTCGGTGATTTCATTGTAGTTCTTTCGTATTAAACTGCAGTAAACTTTAACCCTATGTCTGACGAGATTCTCAGATGTAGCGCTTTGTTTCCAGGTTCAATTCGGACGAGTGTCTCCGTTTCTATATATCCTGGGAGAGATCTCTCTATTAGCGAACGGGAATACTTGTTATGAGGTTCTAACCTAAATTATGTTGCGCTTGGACATAAGACCGATAGCTTAGTTACCTATCAGGATCATACTCGTATGTGTGTGCCTGCTTTAGACAAAGCAAGTTTAACACAACTTTGCGCTGTGAGCCAAGTGTGTGTCATTTAGAAATTGGGAGTCTCCTGTGCTTGAGACCCGCCGTGGTTAAGCACCATTTGCGACGAGATATAGTGCACTCACAATTTAAATCTGTCGCCGTAACGCGTGCGCCGTCTCGCTTCAGTAATTGTTTTAAGGGGTGATGACGAAGATGACGAATTTACTTTCCTGAAGAGGAGCAGGATGGGTCACGCGTTCTGTAAGATTTGTCTCCCACGGGGAAGGAACGATGTCAGTCGGCATGAAAAATCCAAGTCATTAGTGAATGACAGAGCCGCATGAGTGAACATGAAAAATTAATAGAAAATAAATGACAAATGGTTATTTTATATTTTATATATTTTATATATTTATATTTATATTATATTTTATATAATTTATATTATTTTATATTTCCTGTCTTAAAATGTAAGGGATACACATGGTCATTTCCGTTGTTTCCTGTTTCCTGCGAGAGTGATACTGACTGCTAGCGCGCGAACTTTGAAACCATAGATATCACCTAAATAATAATTCGAGTTAAGTCATTGGGAAAAAGCTTCGCAAGATTAATAATCCTCCAAAATAAATAAATAAAATTTCCCAGACCCCGACGGATTAATCACCTACGCAAGTACCGACCCACGATCTTCGTTCAATTAAGAAGGTGCTTCCAGCCTTACAGCCTCAGTTTACGTAAGTACAACGCCATGTCTACTGTTCCGTGTTCTGAGTGTAATATGTTTAGCTATTCTTCTCCAGTCATTAGCGGTATTTATACATGTGAGAAGTGTCAGTTAGTCGCTAGACTGACGGAGAAGATTGTAGTGTTAGAGGGACGTATCCGGACGTTACATAACATTCAGGAGAATGAGAGTTTTATTGACTCAGTATTAGCGGCTCCGGATATGTCCGCGATAGCCAGTAAGTCTCCCCCTGCTCCGGCAGCAGAGCCTTCGCAGCAAGGCGAGTGGGTGACGACCCGGCGGCATAGTCGCAAATCCAAACCAAACTTACACCGGCACCATTCGCCTATCCGCGTTTCCAACAGGTTCTCCCCACTCAGTGAAACTCCCACTGAGACGCCTGTTGAAAGTGCTCTAATAATTGGTGATTCTATTCTAAGAAACGTGAGAGTAGCGACTCCAGCGACCATTGTAAATTGTCTCCCGGGTGCCAGAGCGACCGACATCTCGGCAAATTTAAAAGTGCTGGCTAAAAGTAAACGTAAATACTCTCAGATAGTTATCCACGTCGGCACTAATGATGTCCGATTGAGGCAATCGGAGATCACAAAGGCAAATTTTAAAGAGGTGTGCAACATTGCGAAGAAGATGTGTGTGTCAGTAACGTGCTCTGTCCAGACTAAAAACTCAAGTCCAGACTAAAAACACACCTGTTTAGTTTAGCGTATAGGGACACTAGTTCTAGCCCTAGCTAACTCTTCACTCCCAGGCAGACCTGTAGTGTGAGGTGTAGAGCTGGGTGGGGATCGGTGCCATTGGCTTTGGATGAACTGGATTGTCAGTGCTGTCACTCTAGCTTTGCAATCTCTTGTGGAACTGGAGTGCTGACATTTCAGGGACTCCCCATGCCGGCATTCCCACTTGCCTCTCCCTCCTACTGATGCTGCCATAGCCATATCTGCCGGAGCTTGCAGATTGCACTTCATATTGTACTCACCTAGCTTTTAGCACTGCCAATAGCCTCCTCTACTATGCCTAATTGTACATTTTATTTCCCCTACTCCTCCTGGGGGTGATGCCTGGAGACCTCAATCTATCAAGATATCCAGCACACCCGACCACCACCAGTGACGTCCCTGCATCCAGCTCGCCGTTCTGATCTTCCATGTATGACCCGCTGCCTTACCTCTGGTTGCCTGGCAATTGGAAGAAGACTCGGCTTCGGCATTGGCTTATCTTCCTTGCTCTCCTCTCTCTATTTGACTATCCCTGCCGGCCCCTGGAGGATGGGCTTCCCCTTTGAGTCTGGTCCCTCTCAAGGTTTCTTCCTTCTAGGGAGTTTTTCCTTGCCACTGTCGCCTATGGCTTACTCACTGGGGGCTTTGGGTGAGGATACTGTAAAGCGCTTTGAGACAATGTAATGTTGTGATAATGCGCTATATAAAAATAAATTTGTTTGTTTGTTGTTGTTGATACTGGAGCCTGGTTGCGGTGGTGGGATGGCTCACGGCGGGTGCCGGAAAATTTCCTTTATTTTCAAATCCAAACCTTGACAGGTATGCTGCTGTTCCAAATCATGGGTGCATGTTACAAGTGCGGAACATATTTTAACTTAGTACTAACTTAGCATCATATTTGATCTGATTCGACTGAATATCCCAGGTTTCCATCTCTCATGCATCTGGTGTGACGTGTTTTCAGACTCTCAGGCTGGCGCAAAGAAATCTTACGGGAATTGAACGTCTCACTCCGGCCAGCTGACCAAAGTTGGTAACCTTGGTATTGTGTGTAGGAGATTCGGTATAACTATAATTTCGTTCTCCATTTACATGCCCGTAGTGTCTTTAAGTGTTATGTAGTTTTGCCTGAAACGCAAAAATAAAACAAAGCAATTAAAGCCGTAAGTGGCTCAAATTGTGCTGTAGCGATTGAAGAACTTTTGTCGGAAGTTGGATTCGAACCCACGCCTTACTTGGGAGAACAGAATACCAGAATAGAGTAGGTTAAGTCCAGCCTTGGCTTCCAAGCTGACGTTTTTCTACATATGTGCTTGTGTATCATGGACAGTAAGAGGGGGCAGGCAAGGAGAGAATTTCTCTCTTTGGGGATCAATAGAGTGTTGTTATTATAACGTCTAAAAAGTATGATGGTCTGTCGATAAATCAATAAGAAAATAAATGAAGTCGTTTTCGCGAACACGCTGGAAAAGCCAGGGGCCGGACCGACTGTAGGGGGCGTGGCCAGAGACAGCCATCTCAGGCTGTCAAGTCTCCCGTTTTGGCCGGGAAACTACCGTATTTTACTTCTCTTTCCCGCCGTCCTCCCGTATTAGTATTTTCCCGTAAATCTCCCTTATATTATATAGTTGCTGGATAGTGTAGTGGTAAGATCGCCGCCTTTCACACGGGAGACCGGGGTTCGAATCCCGGTTGTGGCCAGAAACAACTGCTATCACAACTAGAGATTGATGAGGTACAACACGATTGCTACGACAAGGGGGAGCCAGGACGACAGGTCAGGGGGGAGATATCATCATCCCCACATTCCGAGATTGGGTACCAAGCCCCATATATATTAGTAGGCTGAATACAAGAGCAGCTGACCTGAGAAATAAGAAATAAGCTAAGCTGGAAACCTGGACCCTCCGACCAAGAATCAGAAGATGTACGTAGAAGACAGATCAGCTGATCTACACCACAGCAACAGTAAGATTTGAAGGACCCGGCATGAAAAATAGAATAGTTCTCGTCATTAGTGAACATGTGTCTCGTCATTGTGTATCATGGACAGTAAGAGGGGGATCAATAGAGTGTTGTTATTATAACGTCTAAAAAGTATGATGGTCTGTCGATAAATCAATCAGATAAATAATGAAGTCGTTTTCGCGAACACGCTGGAAAAGCCAGGGGCCGGACCGACTGTAGGGGGCGTGGCCAGAGACAGCCATCTCAGGCTGTCAAGTCTCCCGTTTTGGCCGGGAAACTACCGTATTTTACTTCTCTTTCCCGCCGTCCTCCCGTATTAGTATTTTCCCGTAAATCTCCCTTATATTATATAGTTGCTGGATAGTGTAGTGGTAAGATCGCCGCCTTTCACACGGGAGACCGGGGTTCGAATCCCGGTTGTGGCCAAAAATATATTTTATATATTTTATATATTTTATATATTTATATTTATATTTATATTATATTTTATATAATATATATATCATCATCCCCACATTCCGAGATTGGGTACCAAGCCCCATATATATTAGTAGGCTGAATACAAGAGCAGCTGACCTGAGAAATAAGAAATAAGCTAAGCTGGAAACAGATCAGCTGATCTACACCACAGCAACAGTGATCCTTGAGCTGGAGCCGGACCGTCTTTGAAGACTCCGTAAATCTCCGTATAATAATATATATCTACGGGAACGAGAAAGCAGAGAACAAGAACAAGATTTGTAAATGTAAGATTTGAAGGACCCGGCATGAAAAATAGAATAGTTCTCGTCATTAGTGAACATGTGTCTCGTCATTGTGTATCATGGACAGTAAGAGGGGGATCAATAGAGTGTTGTTATTATAACGTCTAAAAAGTATGATGGTCTGTCGATAAATCAATCAGATAAATAATGAAGTCGTTTTCGCGAACACGCTGGAAAAGCCAGGGGCCGGACCGACTGTAGGGGGCGTGGCCAGAGACAGCCATCTCAGGCTGTCAAGTCTCCCGTTTTGGCCGGGAAACTACCGTATTTTACTTCTCTTTCCCGCCGTCCTCCCGTATTAGTATTTTCCCGTAAATCTCCCTTATATTATATAGTTGCTGGATAGTGTAGTGGTAAGATCGCCGCCTTTCACACGGGAGACCGGGGTTCGAATCCCGGTTGTGGCCAAAAATATATTTTATATATTTTATATATTTTATATATTTATATTTATATTTATATTATATTTTATATAATATATATATCATCATCCCCACATTCCGAGATTGGGTACCAAGCCCCATATATATTAGTAGGCTGAATACAAGAGCAGCTGACCTGAGAAATAAGAAATAAGCTAAGCTGGAAACCTGGACCCTCCGACCAAGAATGCGTGAAGTACCCTCAGAAGGTCTACTAGAAGATGTACGTAGAAGACTACTACAGATCAGCTGATCTACACCACAGCAACAGTGATCCTTGAGCTGGAGCCGGACCGTCTTTGAAGACTCCGTAAATCTCCGTATAATAATATATATCTACGGGAACGAGAAAGGAGAAAGCAGAGAACAAGAACAAGATTTGTAAATGTAAGATTTGAAGGACCCCCGGCATGAAAAATAGAATAGTTCTCGTCATTAGTGAACATGTGTCTCGTCATTGTGTATCATGGACAGTAAGAGGGGGATCAATAGAGTGTTGTTATTATAACGTCTAAAAAGTATGATGGTCTGTCGATAAATAATGAAGTCGTTTTCGCGAACACGCTGGAAAAGCCAGGGTGTAGGGGGCGTGGCCAGAGACAGCCTGCTGACCATCTCAGGCTGTCAAGTCTCCCGTTTTGGCCGGGAAACTACCGTATTTTACTTCTCTTTCCCGCCGTCCTCCCGTATTAGTATTTTCCCGTAAATCTCCCTTATATTATATAGTTGCTGGATAGTGTAGTGGTAAGATCGCCGCCTTTCACACGGGAGACCGGGGTTCGAATCCCGGTTGTGGCCAAAAATATATTTTATATATTTTATATATTTATATTTATATTTATATTATATTTTATATAATTTATATTATTTTATATTTCCTGTCTTAAAATGTAAGGGATACTGGAGCCTGGTTGCGGTGGTGGGATGGCTCACGGCGGGTGCCGGAAAATTTCCTTTATTTTCAAATCCAAACCTTGACAGGTATGCTGCTGTTCCAAATCATGGGTGCATGTTACAAGTGCGGAACATATTTTAACTTAGTACTAACTTAGCATCATATTTGATCTGATTCGACTGAATATCCCAGGTTTCCATCTCTCATGCATCTGGTGTGACGTGTTTTCAGACTCTCAGGCTGGCGCCTGAGAAACGTCTCACTCCGGCCAGCTGACCAAAGTTGGTAACCTTGGTATTGTGTGTAGGAGATTCGGTATAACTATAATTTCGTTCTCCATTTGCATGCCCGAAGTGTCTTTAAGTGTTATGTAGTTTTGCCTGAAACGCAAAAATAAAACAAAGCAATTAAAGCCGATCAGTGGCTCAAATTGTGCTGTAGCGATTGAAGAACTTTTGTCGGAAGTTGGATTCGAACTTGGGATGCCTTACTTGGGAGAACAGAATACCAGAATAGAGTAGGTTAAGTCCAGCCTTGGCTTCCAAGCTGACGTTTTTCTACATATGTGCTTGTGTATCATGGACAGTAAGAGGGGGCAGGCAAGGAGAGAATTTCTCTCTTTGGGGATCAATAGAGTGTTGTTATTATAACGTCTAAAAAGTATGATGGTCTGTCGATAAATCAATAACAATATCAATGAAGTCAATGTTTATCTAAAGGAATCAGAATTCAGGAAAAGCCAGGGGCCGGACCGAGTGTAGGGGGCGTGGCCAGAGACAGCCTGCTGACTGTTCCAAATCATGGGTGCATGTTACAAGTCCGGAACATATTTTAACTTAGTACTAACTTAGCATCATATTTGATCTGATTCGACTGAATATCCCAGGTTTCCATCTCTCATGCATCTGGTGTGACGTGTTTTCAGACTCTCAGGCTGGCGCAAAGAAATCTTACGGGAATTGAACGTCTCACTCCGGTCAGCTGACCAAAGTTGGTAACCTTGGTATTGTGTGTAGGAGATTCGGTATAACTATAATTTCGTTCTCCATTTACATGCCCGTAGTGTCTTTAACCGGCTGCACAAACTGGATCCGCCTCCATTACGACACAACTTTGCCCTTATTGGCTTAAGAATTTAGTCACATACATGACGTATATCTGCTATTTCTCCCGAGAAGCAGGTAAAGCAGTGGTAACTGCTTTGTAGTTAATTTACCTGGTAAAATTAAGTTTAAATAAATGATATAAATACTGTAATAGTACTCGTGAGCTTTGTTTATTTGTTATTAGTTATTGTAATGTTGCGCTGCTTTATTTGTTTAATCGTCTAGTCTGTGGAGACATTCAAGTTAATCAAATAAGAATTGCACTGTACACTGTACATGACCATAAAAACTTTGTATCCTTGAAATAAATGTTTTTGATCTTTTCCTTGGCAGTTATCTTTTTACACAGGGCCTCTATGTACACGATAGTTTTTTTTTTCACGACTAACAGTATGGATCAGGAGTTGGTTATTGTAAAAGAAGTAATGTGCATGCAGGTGATATTTGTATAGATTTATCCACACCCTTGTAGCAGTGCTGCCATTGCAGTCAGATCTCGCAAACTAGGAGTATTAGTTGTCTTTATTTCTCTTTATTTCTTGACGCCAACCCTCTCCATTAATCCGGGCTTGGGACTGGCACCTACCTGAGCTGGCTTGCTCCCTTAAGTGGCTGGGTTAGGCTAAACTATATATATATATTTACCAAGACTACAATAAAACATCTCGAAATGTGTAGTCTAGCAAAACGCAGTTTAAAGAAGGTAGCCTACCTGGCGAAATTGCAAACAAATTAAGGGCGTTAGGCAGCCTTTAGATCCTACCCATCATGCACTGCAGTTTTTTGCTAATTCCTCAAATGGAAAACTGTCCATCCATCCATCCATCCATTTTCCAAACCGCTTATCCTACTGGATCGCGGGGGGTCTGGAGCCTATCCCGGAAGCAATGGGCACGAGACAGGGAACAACTCAGGATGGCGGGCCAGCCCATCGCAGGGCACACTCACACACTATTCACTCACGCATACACTCCTATGGGCAATTTAGCAACTCCAATTAGCCTCAGCATGTTTTTGGACTGTTGGGGAAACCAGAGTACCCGGAGGAAACCCCACGATGACATGGGTAGAACATGCAAACTCCACACACATGTGACCCAGGTGGAGACTCGAACCCGGGCCCTAGAGGTGTGAGGCAACAGTGCTAACCACTGCACCACCATGCTGCCCCCTAAATGGAAAACCATTAAATACAAAAGGAAAACAAAAGTGCTGTAAGACTGTATACTTATGTGTATGTTAGTAAAGGCTGTAGCTGACACAACGGACCCCACTAATTAGAAAGGGGTAATTGTACACATGTGGCATCCAGTATGTTCTTCTATAACAGTTTTTAAAAAAAAAAAAAAACTCACATTACACAAATTGGCACTATCAAAACGAGGATTATGGGGAAAATGGGGACTGTGATGGAGATTACATACACGTAGGCATGGTATTTAGTTTTTTTTAATCTGGTCACCTTCCAGAGTAATTGTAAACTAAAACCATCTTCACCCTATTTGATTCTTTATAAATGGACAATCAGTCGTGCAGTAAATGGGGGTATAGAGAGACACAGAGCTTGTCTAACAAGAAACCCTGGGAAGCTAACATTAATAGGGTGGGTATGGATAGCAAAACCATTGATACAGATTACAGATTTATATCTCACCTGAACCCTGGCGGGCTCCGTGCCAATAGGGGTTGGGATTAGGGTTAGTTAACTTAAGTAGTAATATTGATGTGTATATTCTCCTATTCTCCAGTCAGTGAATCGTGAAACGTAATGTTAATATGTTTCTATACCTATATGTTCTGCTTAAAAACCCATAAAGGCAAGCACAGTGTTTAGACATTCTGTTACTTAGACTAGTAAACACTAAGATCCTTCAGCTTTCAATTAACCTGACACAACAGTCTAAACAACAAATGTGTGCCATGTCATTTGTCATCTTTACATCTTGTATCCTTTATATGGTAATTGGATTTTCAAGGTGGAATTGCAGGTCGATCATTTTAAGGATCTAGATGTAAACCTCCCTGGTGTTGCTTTAATATTTTTTTTGCACAATTTGCTTCACACACTTCCTCCAGCAGAGAAGCTTACAATACTACACCCCACCAAATGACTGGATGATGCCTTTTTATTTAAGGTCTGGCTGTGAGCCTCGATTACCGATACACTATCTTCAGGCTCCTGCCGGGATCAGTCAGTATGGTGGACCTTTGGAGGAATGGGTACAAAACCATCAGGAAAGTTTGCAGGTGCTTCAAGAGTATGTGAAGGCTTAGTTGGAGGAACAAGCCACACCACGAAATCGGAAACACAATGAGTTGGTTAATGATTAGGGGTTTGATGAAGGTCAGCTGGTGTGTTTGCGGAACCATGTTCGAGGTAAAATACAGGATCATTGGGATGCCTGTTTGTATATGGTAGTTCGGTGTCCCCAAGATCAGGGTGCAGTTTACTCTGCAACTCCAATGGAGGGGGACGGGGTTGTCCGTCAAGTTCACCGAACAGAGTTGCGTCCAGTACCACAGGGGGTTGTTATGTCAGGGGAAGATGTTCTGGTAATGTCTCCTGAGTCTGGGTTGCCCACAGGGGCAACAGAAATGGAATCGGATGAGGACTCTGTGATTTTACGGGGACAGGGCTGGTGGGAGGGGTCGCAATAGAGCATCCACAAGTAGGCCTCGTATAATGGAGGAGGTTATGTCCCCCCCGAGGTGTAGAGACCAGTTAAACGTTCGGTGAGGTCCACCACTGGTCATCATACCAACCCTTATAAGTTACCACGGTCAGTGAATGATCGTTCGGTTGGGGAGGAAGACCAGTGGTTTGGGGATAGAATTCTTAGCTGTGATCGTTGGGTCATCAATTTCATTTTGGGGGATGGATTGTAGCCAGGCAATTATAGGCAGGTATAGGAACTGCAGTTCGGACTGGAGGCATAGCCGGGGCGAGATGGCTGTGCATGTTCCGATGGTAGGGCATATTGGCAAAGGAGCAGGCACGGGAAAGACAGGCAGGGTCCTGATAGATTTGGTGGAGCATCGGCGGGCATATTGAATTTGCAGTGTAGCAGCCTTTCTGTTTGCTTGTTTCAGGGGTGAACAATCTTATCCGCAAAGGGCCGGTGTGTATGCAGGTTTTCGCTGCAACTCCCTAATTAGATTTCTAATTAGAGGACTGATTAGCTGAAGAGTCCTCATACCTGGTTTTGAAGAGCTGACCTAAAGGTTACCCCAAAAACCTGTTTTTTTTTTGTTTGAATGGGGCAGTGAGTCATGGGGTAAACTACTGTTCTTTAGGGGTTTTCAAGGTGGAATTACGGGTCGATAATTTTAAGGATCAGGTTGTAAACCTCCCTGGTGTTGCTTTAATATGTTTTATCTGAGGTTGTATCGTGTATTATCAAGCCAGCCGGCTTAGTGGCCTCGGGAGCGGGGTTTAGTGGGAGCAGCTGGCTAGTTTTATTTTCTTTTTTGTTTGTGTCTTTTTCTTTGTTGTATGTATATTTTGGGTTCATTATTAGGCAGGCTGGGCCTTTTGGCACCTGTAGTCTGGGTGCTGGATTGCCCATAGGGGTCTTTTTTATTGCTGTGATTTGCTGTGTCATTCACTAGTGTGATTTGTGCTGGATGTGTTTTTAAGGTTGTGCTGTGGCGTGTACCTGAGCAAACTTTGGGCAACCTGTTCTCTTGTTGGCTTTATTGACAAAGGGTGGATTAGTCTAATTACGGCCTGCTACAAATAGCTGCATATAACGTATAAAAAAAATCACCTTATGGGTGCTCCGTAGGGTAGCAAGATCTTGAGTTTTTTTTACAGTACTCGGGTACGTTTTAAAATTTTCGACCAATCAGCAAACATTATTCTGACAGCATAGCTGGGAAACCAATGAAAAGTGAGTGCAACGTTCTAGAACTTGACTTCGGGTTGACGCTCCCTATAAAAGAGCTGGGTACTGCTTCAAGGCGTTCAGTTGGCGCTACCTCCTGATAGAGTAGCACTGTACGGCTCTTGTTCCGTAAAACAACATCAAAAGGATGAAAAAAAAAACAATATTTAAAGAAGACGAAAAAAATCAATTTTTAAAGAAGACGAAAAAAACATCGTCTAAAAAAATAAGCCAAAAAAATAATATCCGAAGAAGGAAAAACATGCAAAGTAAAAAAAAACAAACAAAAATAAAAAACAATATCCAAAGAAGAAGGAAAAAAACATCCAAAGGGAGAAAAGAAGAACTGAAGGGCCAACGAGGTAGGAGGAAATACAAATTTCGTTTCAGCACCGTTGGAGTGCCAAGCCGTGAAAAGCATTTGGCCAGAAGACAAGGTAAGTGTTGTATCTGTTATTTTAAAACAGCGCTTTTCAAAATGCTGCTTTATAATCGTTTGAGATCGTTAGCCAGTGTGACAGCTGAAGGCTTTTTGAGTTTACCAACATAAAGTTTTATTTCTGTATTAGGACATTGTCAGGAACAATGATGTGTTCATCGCTATGATGTGGTCAAAAAGCGATGCATTGAATCTTAGAAACATTTGTGATTTTTCAAACGATGCTTTTCCTTTTATTTAATCAGTAAAATTTCCATCGGTTTTATATAGTGCCCCTTGAAATATGTCTTTAGCTCATTTTCCGGGCATTTTACTAGAATGCATCCTGAGAAATACACAAGCTCTGCTGCATTTCCGTGCCTCGATGTTTAGTGCCGAGTATAATTGTTGCAGTTGCCTTTTATATATTCCATGAGACCTGTTGGTACCAAGAGAAGTGTGAGACTGTCAGGGTGAATTTATCATACAATCGCACGCATAAATACCTGAGGGTTGCCAGTCCTTTTGCGTTGTTACAGGAGGACTAGAGCTGACGAGTGTGTTTCTACACACTATCAAGGGCATTGTAGTACAGTTTTCTCAGGTGGGAGAATGCTGCCGATCTCCTATTTGACAATACAGCCCTTGATATATTAGAATATTACAGAACTAGAAGCCTTTTGCAAGGAAGAATGTGAGAAAATCCCAAGTACAAGAACTGAAAGCCTTTCAGCTGGCTATAAGAAGCGCTTGTAAGCTGTGATATCTGGCAGAGGAGGTGTTACTAAGTACTGATTACGTAGGGTGCCCAAACTTTTGCAGAGTGCCATAATAATGTTTTTATTTTGTAATTTTGTTCAATTTATGGCATAAAAAGTAACTATTCATCAATGTTTGCTGAAAATATTGTGTATTTTTCCCCCAGTTCCTAAAGAGACTGTATTAACTGATATTGTTGCTTTTGTAATTGAAAAGATGTTATTTGTCAAGGGGTGCCAAACCTTTGCATAAGACTGTACACAGTGTGTGTATGTGTTTATGTGAGTGTGTGTCTGTGTGTGTGTGTGTATATATATATATGTGTGTGTGTGTATATATTTCTGTATATGCATGTGTATATATATATTTATATATAGTTCACACACATTCAAACTTATTTGAATACACATTCAAAATTATTTTTATTATTATTATTTTCGTTTTTTTTTTTTTTTGTGTTTTAAAATTTTTTATTTTTGCAATGGAAATAAAAATAAAGCAGTCCTCCGTAGAGGAGGGGTGGTGGAGGGAATATATATATATATATACATATATATAAAATAATTGTCACACAACTGGGGTGACATGCCTTTCCTGCTCACCCAATTTTAGTGCACTTTAGTTATGCATAATGACCTTCTAGTCTCGATACACCCATATATATATATGTATATATATATATAGTTTTTTTTGTTTTTTTTTTTGCAATAGACAATAAAAATAACGCAGTTCTCCATAAAGGAGGGATGGTGGATGGAATATATATATACATATATATAAAATAATTGTCACACAACCTGGGTGACATGCCTTGCCTGCTCACCCAGTTTTAGTGCACCTTAGTTATTCATAATGACCATCTAGTCTCGATACACCCATAAATATATATGTATATATATATAGTTTTTTTTGTTTTTTTTTTTGCAATAGACAATAAAAATAACGCAGTTCTCCATAAAGGAGGGATGGTGGATGGAATATATATATACATATATATAAAATAATTGTCACACAACTTGGGTGACATGCCTTGCCTGCTCACCCAATTTTAGTGCAACTTAGTTATCCATAATGACCAACTAGTCTCGATACACCCATATATATATATATATGTACATATATATATAGTTTTTTTATTAGCAATAGAAAAGAAAAATAACGCAGTTCTCCGTAAAGGAGGGATGGTGGATGGAATATATATATATATATATACATTTACATAAAATAATTGTCACACAACCTGGGTGACATGCCTTGCCTGCTCACCCAATTTTAGTGCACCTTAGTTATCCATACTGACCATCTAGTCTCGACACACCCATATATATATATATATATATATATATATATATATATTTATATGTATATATATAGAAATTTTTTTTTTTTCTTGTGTTTTTTTTTCGCAATGGATATTAAAAATAAAGCAGTCCTCCGTAAAGGAGGGGTGGTGGAGGGAATATATATATACATATATATATAAAATAATTGTCACACAACCTGGGTGACATGCCTTGCCTGCTCACCCAATTTTAGTGCAACTTAGTTATCCATAATGACCAACTAGTCTCGATACACCCATATATATATATATATATATGTACATATATATAGTTTTTTTATTAGCAATAGAAAAGAAAAATAACGCAGTTCTCCGTAAAGGAGGGATGGTGGATGGAATATATATATATATATATATATATATATATATATATACATTTATATAAAATAATTGTCACACAACCTGGGTGACATGCCTTGCCTGCTCACCCAATTTTAGTGCACTTTAGTTATCCATACTGACCATCTAGTCTCGACACACCCATATATATATATATATATATATATATATATATATATATATATATATATGTATATATATATAGATATTTTTTCTTTTTCTTGTGTTTTTTTTCGCAATGGATATTAAAAATAAAGCAGTCCTCCGTAAAGGAGGGGTGGTGGAGGGAATATATATATACATATATATATAAAATAATTGTCACACAACCTGGGTGACATGCCTTGCCTGCTCACCCAATTTTAGTGCAACTTAGTTATCCATAATGACCAACTAGTCTCGATACACCCATTGTTAGGTTGAAGAAACTGTTAGTAATCATTTGTTATCATTTCTGTATAATCAGCAATGAGTGTAAATATGTATATACATTATTTTGTTTTCCTTTACCTTCATACTTTAGATTATATTAGTTTACACGTATCCTGAGCACGTGTTTAAATAGTTGTCCACCTGAGTAAAACCAGAACTTCTTCTTACTCTCACAGTCTTTTCTTTGTTCTCACTCCAAGACCCCTGCCCCCCATTGACTATAAATAAAGGTGCCAAGGGGAACCACCCTTTGTAACACATTCCTTTGTAGCCTAGCATGCAGAGAGTGTGGTTACCCTTGTGCAAGTAAAACTCTAAGTGTGTTGTCTCGTAATTAATGGTGTGTACAGAGTTGGAGTGGAAAGCCTGTCGCTTTCTCCAACATATACTGTACTGTAGTTTGGTCCTGTGTGCAGAGTTGGAGTGGAAAGCCTGACGCTTTCTCCAACATATAATTTGGTCCTTCGAGCCGGATTCGAGGACACCTGACGACATCGCCAGCACGCCGAGAGGAGCGACACTGAAGCCTGCCGGCAGCCACTCGGAGACGGGTGCAGAAAAGACCTGTGACGTGAATTCGTCATCAGGCCGGTGGTTAGAACTGCGCTCGACGTCTGGTGATGTCTGACGGACCTCGGTGGCGGAACACAGGCACACAGGACAGGTGAGACAACAAAGGTTATTCAGCGAAATAACCGGGTCAATTGACGTGGGTTAGGCTTAGCCGTAATTAAGCAGAAAAGGGGTTAGGCTTAGCCGTAATTAAGCGAAATATGAACATGCATGTATTGTGTGAATGACTGGACTAAGACTATTAAAGAGGCTTAGAGTTGCTTCTGTCAGTCCATTTCTTATTTTGCCTGGTGGGAAAGAAGTACTGGTGATTGAAGGATCAAGGACGGGTTTCATCCCTGAAAACCGATACCGCTGCACGAACAGCGTGTAGTAGAAGGCCGTATTGGTGTCCTCCCATATATCTTGTACCAGTGAATTTCCACCCAGGACCTGTGTAGTGCGGAGACGGGAAAGAAAAAAAATGGGAAAGAATCAGAGTAAGAGGATTGAACTAGAGGGAGATGAGAAGTTTATGGAAGGATATAAACCAGGTTCAGGACAAATAAGTAATCAGAGGTGGAGAAAAAAACATGGGTTTGAAGGGAAACTCCACACTCCAGATATCTTAAAATTACAAGGAAATTTAAGACTAGAAATGTTACAAACCTTGAAGAAAGGAAAATTGGAGAAAAGGAAAAAAGAATATAAGTATTCAGATAATTGGTTGGAACAAAGTAAGTTAAGAGATGTACGTAGAAAGCAGAAAAAGGATGATAGAAAGGATAAATTAACTGCAGCCGCTCTAATCACTTTAGATGATGAGACGGTGGCCAAAATAAAACATAGAGAAAATAGACCACCAACACCACCACTATTGCCTGCCCCTATGCAACCCGTAGATAGAAGGGAAATAAAACAACCATCAGCTATGAGCACAATACCAAAGAAGCCATCAGCTCTTCCTTCTTCCCCCATTATAACTAGGAGTAGAGATCCTACGTTATACCCTGTGCGCGATCTAGCTACTGCTAAGATTCGATGGCATCCGCGAAATGAAGGCATTGATATTGATAGTGAAGAGGAAGAAATAGAATTACAATGCCCCCTAGTGGAGGTGGCAAACCCTAATAGAGAGCCAGATGGAGGACCTGAAACAATGTTAGTCTATAGACCATGGACAGCTGAAGATAGAACGGCAGCATTAAAAGGAATACCTCCTGTTGATGAAGGGGTACCAGAATTTTGGACAGCAATATTGGAACTACAGAGCAGTTTCCACCTGAATGGTAGAGAAATGTTCCAGTGTTTAAGACAGCTGTTCAATCATAAATGGGGAAGAGTAGCAGGAGACTTTACTGGTCATGGACCAGACAATCAACCACTTGCACATAATTCACAAGCTCTGCAACAGAGTATGGAGCAATTACATGGAAGGATAGAGACAGTGTTTATGAGACGAGCAGATTATGGCAGAATTGCACAATGCAAGCAAAAAGATGGAGAAGAGCCAGAGGATTTTATGGATAGGATGAGAGTGGTGTTTAGAGGGAATTCAGGAATTCCTTATAATGAGGAAAATGGAGGAGTTTATCAGCAACAGTTAAAACGTGCGTTCATCACAGGGCTAAAACCTGAACTGAAGAGATACATAGATAAACATTGGGTACATCAGAATACTGGTTCAGTACAGCAAGCCCTAGAATATGCCCAACACGCCCATACAGCACAAAAACAGAAATCAGACGCAGTGTTTGCTGCTAATGATACTGTTGCAATAATACATATGAATCCTCCGGGGAGGGGAGGGTTCAGAGGAAGGTCACGAGGCCGAGGAAGGGGGAGAGGTGCTTTTAGGAGCAATCAGCGAAATTTATTACAGCAAGATAACACTTGCTGGACATGCGGAAAACTTGGGCACTTAGCTAGGCAATGTAGAACCAAGTTTATAAACAACCCAAATTCCACAGAGAATCAATGACAATTAGCCTGTGAACTATCAAAAGAGCCAGATAAGCTGCAAAAACAGGATGAGACAGAAGAGATAGATTTGCAAGCAGTTTACCAGCTGCTAGCACTAAAACAACTTGAAGAACTACCAAAACGAAGGCTTATTATAAATGGGAAAATATATGAGTGCCTATGTGATACAGGAGCCTGTAGGACAGTGTTAACCACTAGCCCTCCAAGGGTCACCTTTTCTTCGTCCTCCATAAATATCCGAACTGCAGGAGGCCAAGCTGAAAGTCATCAATTGACAAATCCAGTTAGCATAAAAGATGAGGAAACAGAGTTAGAATGTCACGCCCAAGTGCTAATAAGCCCTTCATGTCCAGTCAATCTGTTAGGAAGGGATCTTATGATACAAATGGGTATTAGTGTGATTGCAACACCCACTGGCATGAAGGCTATAGTAGAAAAGCAAACTTTCGTGATACATGGCATGTCAGCTCCACAGTATTATTGGTCCCTAGATCTGGGGGGGACAGCACAGACACGTGAAATATTGAGAAAAACTAGAGAAAAGCAGTCCCCTAAACAAACCCAGTTCATGCCTGACGATGCCTTACACGTCACTATGTGGTACAAAGGCACCCTAGGACCAGATTATGCCTATGACAAAACGTTTCATGCCCTTCAAGACACTTGTATCACCTTACAACATATATATGTTAACTCCACTACTGGCTTTTCTGCTGCTTCAGTCATCTTATCTAATAAACAACAGGCTGTGTTCAGAGGGGAAACACCACACGTATCTCTATCAAAACCACCTCAGATGCAGTGGAGGGACGTAGAGATGTTCTTACGAGATTCCATGCACAGTTACAATAACTACCAACCCGTACCTGGCTCCTTTTGGAGCTATGACAAAAAACACAATGTGTGGCGGTTTCCTTTGGGATGGAGAGTTCAAACCACTCTCACCACACACTTGCAGGACCCAACCTGACAAATTTTTCCAACCCTGGAGGAGGGATCATGTCCAGATCTAGATCGCCTCCCGGAAGGGTTGTGGTCGTCCTCCCCCACTGATGTAGGACTGGTAAAGGGGTTTCCACCTTACAAAGTAATTGTGAAATCAGAACACCGTCCGGTAGTTAGACAATACCCGTTAAAACCTGAAGCAGAGAAAGGTATAGCCCCTGTAGTGCAGGATATGTTGGCATCAGGAATATTGCGAGAGGCTCCTGAGGCCACTTGCAATACTCCTATATTCCCCGTCCAGAAGGGACATACAGGGAAATGGCGCATGGTGCAGGATTTAAGACCAGTAAATGAAATAGTACAACATGCTGCACCAGATGTGCCTAATCCACACCTTTTGTTAAATTCCTTGTCCCCTGACAAGAAGTATTTTTCAGTAGTGGATCTGAGTAATGCCTTTTTCTCAGTACCACTACATCCTGATTCACAACACTTATTTGGTTTCACTTATAAAGGACATAAATACACATACACTAGACTCCCTCAAGGGTTTTCAGAAAGTCCACATGTATATACAATGGCACTACGCTATTCAATGAGTTCCTGTAAAATACCATCCCATAGTCAAGTGCTATTGTATGTAGATGATATATTAATTGCTTCAGATACAAAACAGCATTGCAAAGAAGCCACACTGTTAGTGTTACAGCATTTGTATGATACAGGACATAAAGCATCAAAACAAAAATTACAGTATTGCAGAGAGGAAGTTATATATCTTGGACATAAACTCTCCCAACAAGGTCGATCATTATTAGAAACTAGAAAACAGGCAATACAAGAGGCACCAAAGCCAAAGACTAAACAGCAAATGATGTCCTTCTTAGGACTTTGCAATTATTGCAGGGAATGGTTACCTGATTATGCTGCACTCGTTCAACCTTTACAAACCCTGATTTATGGGAAGGACATGGCACTGAAAGATAAAATTCAGTGGACAAAAGAAGGAGAATTGGCATTCACAAACTTAAAAATGATGTTACAAACTAATGTGACACTTGCTCTGCCAGATTATCAACAACCATTTATTCTATGTGTTGATGCAAATCAAGGGTATATGAAGGCAGTATTAACACAGCCATTCGGCGCAAAAGAGAGGCCATTGGCGTTCTATTCTAAACGATTAGATGCAGTGGCAGCTGGTTTTCCGCAGTGTTTGCAGGCATGTGCAGCTGCTGCAGAAGCAGTGAAATTATCAGCAGAATTAGTGTTGTGTCACCCACTCACTTTGAAGGTGCCACATTCAGTTTCTTTAGTTTTACTGCAGACGCCACTGCCATTCCTCACACATGTTAGACATCTGACCCTAGTCTCACTCCTGCTTTCACAGTCAAACATCACAATACAGCGATGTGGTCCTCTCAACCCTAGCACCCTTCTTCCGACAGCGGAAGATGGAGAGCCACATTCGTGCAAAGCAGTTGTGGAAGAACAAACCAAACCAAGAGCAGATATTTTACAGACCCCAATACCAGATTCAACAGTTGTTTTTGTAGATGGATCAGCATCAAAAAATGACATGGGGAAGAACAAGGTCGGATATGCTGTAGTTACATCTACTGAAGTGTTGGAGGCCAATGCACTTCCCCCTGCTTGTTCAGCACAAGCGGCTGAACTCTATGCTGTAATTAGGGCATGTGAGCTCTTCAAAAACAAGCCACTTACAATATACACTGATAGTCAATATGTGTTTGGAGCTGTTCATCACCATGCAAGAGTGTGGAAAAATAGAGGATTCAAGACATCGCAAGGAACATCTTTAACTCATACGAACCTATTACTCAGGTTGTTAGATGTTGTGCAATTACCAAATTGCCTTGCGATATGCAAATGTAAGGCACACCAAACTGATGCTTCCGCAATAGCTAAAGGAAACAGTTTTGCGGACATGACGGCAAAAAGTGCTGCACAAAAACAACCTGCCTTAAATGTTACAGATGTCTTGTTGATAGATAGTGATGTACTATGTGATGCACAGACTCATGCACCTAAAACAGAAATACAGAGCTGGATTAAGAGAGGAGCAATACAGCAAGGGAAAACTTATTATATGAATGACAAGCCCATCCTACCAAAAAATTTATACAAGACAGCTGCCTTAGTGAGCCATGGAAACACCCATGTCTCAACAGGAGGGATGGTACATATTATTCAACAATACTTTTATACTATAAATTTTTCTGATTATGCAAAACAATTTTGTCGAGCGTGCTTAATTTGCTGTAAACACAATGCACAAGGCAACATAAGGCCAAAACGTGGCCAGTTTCCCGCAGCTGAGTATCCATTTCAAATTGTACATATGGATTTCATTGAATTATCTTGGTCACAAGGGAAGAAGTGTTGCCTAGTCGTTATAGACACCTTTTCTAAGTGGGTAGAAATATACCCTGTAAAACACTGTGATGCAATGACCGTTGCAAAATGTTTGGTAGGCCATTATTTCCCTACCTATGGCATACCTCATATTATAAGATCGGACAATGGGACTCATTTTGTAAATCAGACCATGTCCCTTTGCTCACAAGCATTAGGGTTTACGATCAAAAATCATTGTGCTTATCACCCCCAGAGCGCAGGCTTGGTGGAAAGGACCAACGGCACCATTAAAACAAGGCTCAGAAAGACAGTGGAAGAGACAAAAAGACCGTGGCCAGAATGTTTGTCTCTAGTAAAATTATGGATGAGAATAACTCCCACTCCTGCAGGATTGACACCATTTGAAATAGTGTATGGTAGACCGTTTCCCTTAGCAACCGAAATGAGTGATATAGGAAAAGCAGACAGAGAAAATACGTTAGCCGATTGGATGCGTAAGCTATTATCATCACAACAAAAACATAACCCCAGTAGTCTGCCAGTAAATTCTGTTTCTGTTCAACAGGATAATCTGCAGCCAGGAGATTGGATCCTGGTCAAGGTCCTGTTGCGAAAGGATTGGAGCACGCCTCGGTGGGACGGACCTTATCAAGTCCTGCTCACAACACCAACAGCGGTGAAAATAGCAGAGCGACCTTCCTGGATACATAAGAGTCACTGTAAGCCCATCAAGCCCGTATCAGAGACCTCTGTACCTTCGGAGTAGCAGTGGAAGTCCGCTACAAAGGCGCAGCAATCAATAGGATACTGACGTCTCAACCCGGTGAAGAAAACAGCTGATCTGCACTCCATTTAGAATGGCTCTGATTGGGTGGGGATGTGGTAAGGTAACTCTCGGTGTAATTCTCTTTATGGGAATTGTTGGTCTGCTTCTGCACTCACCAGAGCAGGTGTTTCGCCCACCTAGATGGACACATGACGGCTCCCACCTGAGACCTATCTCCACAAATGAGACCCATCCTTTCCTACAAAACTACTGGTACCGTTATGTTTATGATTCAGCAAAGAAAGACAATTTAACTAATTGTTATGTCTGTACCCACATGCCATCTCATGCCGATGGATTAACTATATATGGGAAACCTATGAATAAGTCACAAGCAAAGTGTGCTGCCTCTTTTGCAGGTGTAGGCTATCAGCATGATAATATAAAAATAAATGATACAGATCCATATACTGCTGGTTTGGATAATGGCGTATGTGCACAGCAGTTTTGGATCGATTTTGCTATAAAAGTGTCAAATATATCCTTACCTTTATCTGTCCACCTGAACATGGACCCTAAAACATTTAATCACTCAATGTGTTATGACCAAATGAACGGCACCCATCATATGGGGAACACCACCAACTGTGCCCAAATACTAGTACACGGAGAAGGTGCCCCGGTAAACATAAGTGGATTTAGTAATGGCACCTACTGGGTGCAAGGAGTAGCTTGGTTATGTGGACCCCGCGCATATTTCGTTTTGCCCTATAACTGGTATGGTGTGTGCGCTCCAATCTTTGTGTCAGACCATACTTTCCTGGTGTCACTGTCATCTACACCAGCGAACCGCAGGCGCCGGTCCATCATAACTACAGCTTCTCTCCATCCTCATGACAGTGTCTGGGGTTCAGATGTTCCCCAGGAGTTCAAACATTGGTCTACAGACCAGAAAGTATTAATGTCTCTTTTTCCCTGGGTAGGAACAGCAAAGAATACGTTACGATTAGAAACTATTGATTATCGTTTGGGGCTGTTCATAAATAACTCCATCATAATAAATGAGCAACAGAATGGTGAGATAGATGCTATTAAACAGATGGTCATTCAGAATAGAATGGTTTTAGACATACTTACTGCTGCACAAGGTGGTGTGTGCGTGCTTTTAAATAATACCTGCTGTACATATATTCCCGATAATGTGCACTCACCCAACATGACTACAGCCTTGGACCGTCTGCGAGAACTTCAAAAGATCATGACCTTAGACCCTCATGCTGGCCCCTCATGGTTGGACTGGTTTCTTACTGGGTCCTGGTGGCAGTTACTGCTAAAGTTCTCACTCCCCATTCTTGTTACATTATTATTTGTATGTTGTTGTTTCATTTGTATTATACCCTGCCTCCGTTCCATGATACAACATACTTTTAGTTCTGTTTTTCTGCTATACACTGCAGAAGAACGAATGGATTTACTAACCTTGTCTAGCCCTCTTAATAATGATGATGATGTGATCTGAATGACGGTTGTGCTGAAAGTGTTTTTGCAATTTGTACAATACTGATGCTTCTGATCATACTGTCATGATAAACAGGAGGGACTGTTAGGTTGAAGAAACTGTTAGTAATCATTTGTTATCATTTCTGTATAATCAGCAATGAGTGTAAATATGTATATACATTATTTTGTTTTCCTTTACCTTCATACTTTAGATTATATTAGTTTACACGTATCCTGAGCACGTGTTTAAATAGTTGTCCACCTGAGTAAAACCAGAACTTCTTCTTACTCTCACAGTCTTTTCTTTGTTCTCACTCCAAGACCCCTGCCCCCCATTGACTATAAATAAAGGTGCCAAGGGGAACCACCCTTTGTAACACATTCCTTTGTAGCCTAGCATGCAGAGAGTGTGGTTACCCTTGTGCAAGTAAAACTCTAAGTGTGTTGTCTCGTAATTAATGGTGTGTACAGAGTTGGAGTGGAAAGCCTGTCGCTTTCTCCAACATATACTGTACTGTAGTTTGGTCCTGTGTGCAGAGTTGGAGTGGAAAGCCTGACGCTTTCTCCAACACCCATATATATATATATATATGTACATATATATAGTTTTTTTATTAGCAATAGAAAAGAAAAATAACGCAGTTCTCCGTAAAGGAGGGATGGTGGATGGAATATATATATATATATATATATATATATATATATATATATATATATATATATATATATATACATTTATATAAAATAATTGTCACACAACCTGGGTGACATGCCTTGCCTGCTCACCCAATTTTAGTGCACTTTAGTTATCCATACTGACCATCTAGTCTCGACACACCCATATATATATATATATATATATATATATATATATATATATATATGTATATATATATAGATATTTTTTCTTTTTCTTGTGTTTTTTTTTCGCAATGGATATTAAAAATAAAGCAGTCCTCCGTAAAGGAGGGATGGTGGATGGAATATATATATAAAATAATTGTCACACAACCGGGGTGACATGCCTTGCCTGCTCACCCAATTTTAGTGCACCTTAGTTATTCATAATGACCATCTAGTCTCGATACACCCATAAATATATATGTATATATATATAGTTTTTTTATTAGCAATAGAAAAGAAAAATAACGCAGTTCTCCGTAAAGGAGGGATGGTGGATGGAATATATATATATATATATACATTTATATAAAATAATTGTCACACAACCTGGGTGACATGCCTTGCCTGCTCACCCAATTTTAGTGCACTTTAGTTATCCATAATGACCATCTAGTCTCGATACACCCATGAATATATATGTATATATATATATATATATATATATATATATATATATATATATATATATATATATATATATATAGTTTTTCTGTTTTTTTTTTGCAATAGACAATAAAAATAACGCAGTTCTCCGTAAAGGAGGGATGGTGGATGGAATATGTATATGCATATATATAAAATAATTGTCACACAACCTGGGTGACATGCCTTGCCTGCTCACCCAATTTTAGTGCACCTCAGTTATCCATACTGACCATCTAGTCTCGACACACCCATATATATATATATATATATATATATATATATATATGTATATATATAGATATTTTTTCTTTTTCTTGTGTTTTTTTTTCGCAATGGATATTAAAAATAAAGCAGTCCTCCGTAAAGGAGGGGTGGTGGAGGGAATATATATATACATTTATATAAAATAATTGTCACACAACTGGGGAGACATGCCTTGCCTGCTCACCCAATTTTAGTGCACCTTAGTTATCCATAATGACCAACTAGTCTCGATACACCCATAAATATATATATATATATGTACATATATATAGTTTTTTTATTAGCAATAGAAAAGAAAAATAACGCAGTTCTCCGTAAAGGAGGGATGGTGGATGGAATATATACATACATATATATAAAATAATTGTCACACAACCTGGGTGACATGCCTTGCCTGCTCACCCAATTTTAGTGCAACTTAGTTATCCATAATGACCAACTAGTCTCGATACACCCATAAATATATATGTATATATATAGTTTTTTTTTTTTCGCAATGGACAATAAAAATAACGCAGTTCTCCGTAAAGGAGGGATGGTGGATGGAATATATATATAAAATAATTGTCACACAACCGGGGTGACATGCCTTGCCTGCTCACCCAATTTTAGTGCACCTTAGTTATTCATAATGACCATCTAGTCTCGATACACCCATAAATATATATGTATATATATGTATTGTTTTTTTTTTTTTTTTTTTTTGCAATAGACAATAAAAATAGCGCAGTTCTCCATAAAGGAGGGATGGTGGATGGAATATATATATACATATATATAAAATAATTGTCACACAACCTGGGTGACATGCCTTGCCTGCTCACCCAATTTTAGTGCAACTTAGTTATCCATAATGACCAACTAGTCTCGATACACCCATATATATATATATATATATATGTACATATATATAGTTTTTTTATTAGCAATAGAAAAGAAAAATAACACAGTTCTCCGTAAAGGAGGGATGGTGGATGGAATATATATATATATATATATATATATATATATATATATATATATATATATATATATATATACATTTATATAAAATAATTGTCACACAACCTGGGTGACATGCCTTGCCTGCTCACCCAATTTTAGTGCACTTTAGTTATCCAGAATGACCATCTAGTCTCGATACACCCATGAATATATATGTATATATATATATATATATATATATATATATATATATATATATATAGTTTTTCTGTTTTTTTTTTGCAATAGACAATAAAAATAACGCAGTTCTCCATAAAGGAGGGATGGTGGATGGAATATGTACATGCATATATATAAAATAATTGTCACACAACCTGGGTGACATGCCTTGCCTGCTCACCCAATTTTAGTGCACCTTAGTTATCCATACTGACCATCTAGTCTCGATACACCCATATATATATATATATATATATATATATATATATATATATATATATATATATATATACATGTACATATATATAGTTTTTTTATTAGCAATAGAAAAGAAAAATAACGCAGTTCTCCGTAAAGGAGGGATGGTGGATGGAATATATATATATATATATACATTTATATAAAATAATTGTCACACAACCTGGGTGACATGCCTTGCCTGCTCACCCAGTTTTAGTGCACCTTAGTTATCCATAATGACCATCTAGTCTCGATACACCCATAAATATATATGTATATATATATATATATATATATATAGTTTTTTTATTTTTTTCGTAATGGACAATAAAAATAACGCAGTTCTCTGTAAAGGAGGGATGGTGGATGGAATATATATATACATATATACATTTATATAAAATAATTGTCACACAACCTGGGTGACATGCCTTGCCTGCTCACCCAGTTTTAGTGCACCTTAGTTATCCATACTGACCATCTAGTCTCGATACACCCATAAATATATATACTGAACAAAAATATAAACGCAACACTCTTGTTTCTGCTCCCATTTTTCATGAGATGGACTTAAAGACCTACAATTCATTCCAGATACACAATATTACCATTTCTCTCAAACATTTCTCACAAATCAGTCTAAATGTGTGATAGTGAGCACTTCTGCTTTGCTGAGATAATCCATCCCACCTCACAGGTGTGCCACATCAAGATGCTGATCTGACATCATGGGTAGTGCACAGGTGTACCTTATACTGCCCACAATAAATGGCCACCCTGGAATGTGCAGTTTTTTGCTTTATTGGGGGTCTGGGGACTCAGAACCGGTCAGTATCTGGTGTGACCACCATTTGCCTCATACAATGCAACACATCTTCTTCGCATAGAGTTTATCAGATTGTCAATTGTGGCCTGTGGAATGTTGGTCCACTCCTCTTCAATGGCTGTGCGAAGTTGTTGGATATTAGTGGGAACTGGTACACGCTGTCGTATACGCCGGTCAAGCACATCCCAAACATGCTCAACGGGTGACATGTCCGGTGAGTATGCTGGCCATGCAAGAACTGGGACATTTTCAGCTTCCAAGAACTGTGTACAGATCCTTGCAACATGGGGCCGTGCATCATCTGTCTGAGTGGCTGGTCTCAGACGATCTTGGAGGTGAACCTGCTGGATGTGGAGGTCCTGGGCTGGTGTGCTTACACGTGGTCTGCGGTTGTGAGGCCGGTTGGATGTACTGCCATATTCTCTGAAACGCCTTTGGAGACGGCTTATGGTTGAGAAATGAACATTCAATGCACGAGCAACAGATCTGGTTGACATTCCTGCTGTCAGCATGCCAATTGCACGCTCCCTCAATGCTTGTGGCATCTGTGGCATTTTGCTGTGAGACAAAACTGCACATTCCAGGGTGGCCTTTTATTGTGGGCAGTATAAGGTACACCTGTGCACTACCCATGATGTCAGATCAGCATCTTGATGTGGCACACCTGTGAGGTGGGATGGATTATCTCAGCAAAGCAGAAGTGCTCACTATCACACATTTAGACTGATTTGTGAGAAATGTTTGAGAGAAATGGTAATATTGTGTATCTGGAATGAATTGTAGATCTTTAAGTCCATCTCATGAAAAATGGGAGCAAAAACAAAAGTGTTGCGTTTATATTTTTGTTCAGTGTATGTATATGTATACATATAGTTTTTTTTGTGTTTGTGAAAACGGGTCTTTAATCGGGGAAACGGAGCGGGTAGAGCAGGACGGAACGCAGGCATTGACAAACTACAATGACGGACAGGGCAAACAGGTAAGACCAGGACTTAAAATAGGTCATGACTAATCAAAGTAATCGGGCAAAGCAGGAGACGATCAGGGAAGCACACGTGGGTAATCAGGGGGCGTGGCACACACGAGGAGCGGACAAGCCGGGCATATATGTATATCTATATAAAACCTCATTAATGAGGGACAGGGAACAGAACGGACAGACAGAACTGGCACAGGGGAAGGAGCCAGGACAAGACTTGACATAAGACAGGAAAGGCAGAGAAACAGATCAGAAAGGGGGACACGGAGGGAACAGGCAGGACAAAAGGACCGGGAGTGAACGAAGGGAACATCGGGGAAAGAGGAGCAGAAGCCAGAGGGACGAGGGACAAAGAGAGGAGGGACAGAGACAGGAGGAACAAAGCGAGGGGGAGCAGAGGCAGGAGGGACAAAGACGGGAGGCCAGGGAGAGAAGGAGGGGGAACCAAGAGGAGCCCGAGGGAGACCCAGCGGGCGACGGGAGGCAGCCGGAAGGGCTGCAGGCGGCCGGGAGGCCGGAGCCGGAGGGGCCGAGGAGACGGGGTGAGGGACAGATGCAGGGACGAAGGAGGGAGTCGGAGGGGAGACCAGGGAAGGGGACGAAGGAGCTGGAAGGGACCCTGGCGAGGGCAAGGAGAGAGGGGGAGCCGCAGCAGACGGCGACGTCCTCCGACACGCCAGAGCGGGAGGACCAGCAGGCGAATGAGGAGCCGCCGTCGGGGGGCCCGCAGGCAACCGATAAGACGCCGGAGGAGGGACCGAGGCAGGGCGACGAGGCCGCGGAGGGGGACCCGCAGACGACAGCCGACCCGGAGGGCCAGGACCCGCAGGTGCCGACCAAGCCCTAGCGCCGGCGAGGGAGGGCGAGCCAGGGGGCTGGGCGGGTGGGACCCCAGCCGTGCGTCTGTGTCCTCTCCCCTTATGGGACACAGACATAAGGACCTGCGGCCGGGGTCGGGCTCGTCGGGGTGAGGGTACCAGAGTCACAGGGGGAGAAGGGACTGGAGTGGGGCCAGGGACTGGAGCTGCAGGCTGCAGAGGGGGCGCCTGCCCGGGAGCTGCAGGCAGGGAAAGCGCCTCGGACGTGGGCGCGGTAGCTGCAGGCAGCGGAGACGGCTGCTCGGGCTCTGGGGCCGCAGGGGGCACTTATTTTATTATATAAAATAAGTGTCACACAACCGGGGTGACATGCCTTGCCTGCTTGTGGGATGAGGAAGACTCAGGGACTGGAAATGGGATTAAAACTGAAGATGTGCTCATTCCTTTGTGTATTTACAAATTTTCCTTCCGTCAGACATGAGGAGTTTGCTGCTATATTTGGCACTAATAGAGATTCTGATGCTGCTATTTTTATTGTCTATTAGTTTGTTATTATTTACAAGTTCTGTTGTGTTTTTGCATTTTTCTCTTCTGGTTAATTAACTGCTGTCTGTTTGCTGTGAAGTATGAGTGTGGTGAGTAAGACTCAGGGACTGGAAGTGGGATTACAACTAAAGATAACATGCTTATTCCTTTTTGTATTGTTTACAAATTTCCTTCCGTCAAACATGAGGAGTTTGCTGCTATATTGTGCACTAACAGAGATTCTGATGCTGCTATTTTTATTGTTTATAAATGTGTTATTGTTTCCAAGTTGAGTATTCAATAAATGCTAAATTGAGAAATTTTGTGTATCGTTTGTTATTATTAGTGTGATATTTTACCATGCAAATAGAGGGGAAAACGTCCAATTATCGGCCAAAAAAAATCAGCAGCATATATCGGCCATCGCCTGACCCTTGACTTGAAAAACCCATATCGGTCGACCTCTAGTAACAGTACATTCTGTCCAATTCATCCATCGAGTTAAGTCACACACCCACTTGAGGGGGCACTCCGGCAGACGTGAGGATGGGGATGTTCTTTCCGCTATAACATCCACTGCAGAAGTACATCTCGCTCCTGTTCACAGGGCTTACTTCAATGATGAAGCAGGGCTGGTTGTCTGGACAAGAAGTTGTCCTGCTGCTGGGTCTCGGTGCCGTTTTTCCACCTAAGCTTGAAGGTGGAAATGTGTTCCAACTTGGTCCCTGGGACTGCAGCATAGCCAAACATCGCGAGCAGCGTCGGCCACACCCACCACCAGAACCATCACACCGTCCTATACACATAAAGAAGAACTAAAACATAGAGTGTTGTGACAATCTATGCGTTAATGTTTGGCAGCATAGGTGATTCATTAAAATTATACCGAAGAATGGAAAATGTGATATTTAGAATATTTTTTGCCATTTAGTAGCTAATTTAAGCACTTACCCAATGCCTCAATTTGTTTTAGGTCAGTAATGTCTGAGCCAAAAGAATGAATGTATGAATTTAATACAATTCACCCACTCCCACCCACACACAAATCTGAAATTCAATTTAAGACACTTCTTAAACATTAGTGCATTAACAAAAAAGGAAAATCTTAAGAGATTCAGTAGGATTTTCTATGTTAGACTTAAGCTAATAGTTCAATAGTTTTTACATATTTCAATATACCAATTTGACTTTAATGTTGAAACAGATGCTAAAACATGGAATAATTTCATAACTAGAGAAACATGTTATTCACAAACACTAGCAAAGGTAGCTTATAGTTAAGCTTACTTAAGTCAGCAAGTCAGGCTACAGTGTGTAAGAATAGTCGTAAACGATAATTTGTCTCAGTCTTACATGACAGAATAAGTAAACAGAAAATATAAAATGGCTGAAACAGCGTCATTAACGCCAGCTACAGTAGAGGCGCAGAAAAGGTGTCATGACTGAAGTATTCCCAAACTCTGGAAGACCGTATGCGAGCCTTTTTTGCCGCGTGTTTCTCCAGAGGCTCCGGAGCTCCGCTGGTTGACACAGCCATGTTGGTTCATGTGCAGGGGGACGAGCGGCAAATTTCTTTTTTGCAGGGTGGTAGGTGATGTCTCATTAATATTTATTAATTTACTTACAAAATGGTGCGGCACTGCATCCAAGCCTGCGGCACTCAGAGTCACAAATACAGTGGAAACCATTTGTAGTAATTACGTCTGTCTGGCTGATTTCCAACTAATTGATATTTGTATATTTATTACATGAATATAAGGTAATATAAGGTAATAGAAGAGGTATTTAATGGTTTTCCATCTGAGGAATTTGCAAAAAACTGCAGTGCATGATGGGTCGGACCTAAAGGCTGCCTTAACGTCCTCATCTGTATGACGACATACATCAAGACTAGGAAGGTGCATAATGTTCATGTCTGGTTGCGTTTGTTGGTCCAGAAAGTAATTCAATTTCGCCATGTAGGTTACGTTCTTAAAAACTGCTTGGATATAGCCCGATTATATGCTGTGGGCCTTTTAATTTCTTTGTTTACCAGGTAGGCTACCTTCTTTAAACTGCGTTTTGTTAGACTACATATTTAGGGAGGTCTTTATAAATTTATAGTAGTCTTCATAAATATGTACATAGTTTAGCCTAACCCAGCCACTTAAGGGAGAAAGCCAGCTCAACTAGGTGTCGGTCCCAAGCCCGGATTAATGGGGAGGGTTGGCGTCAAGAAATAAAGAGACTGTATCTTCACTGCATGACTGATGTCAAAATGTGTGAAATATGTGGTTGTATTAATAAATGCATTAAAGTAGGTTAATGATTCTGTGCTGTCTAAATTGTATAGAAAATTTCTACGTATAGCCAAACAAATCTCCTCCTGTTTGAAAAGGCATAGAAAAAGCAATTTAGCCACTAAAACTTTACAGTTTTTGTGAGGGACAGTCGAATTCTCTCGTTTCTCTCGTCAAGTTTTTTTGTGATCCTGCACCTACACTTTGCCGGCCCCAGGAGGATGGGCTCCCCCTTTGAGTTTGGTCCCTCCCAAGGTTTCTTCCTTCTTGGGAGTTTTTCCATGCTATCGGCGCCTATGGCTTACTCACTGGGGGCTTTGGGTGGGCATGATATAAAGCAAAGCATTTTCCCTCCCAGTTTCCTCCTCTGGTCCACATTGCAGGACCATCAGCCATCAGAAACAGCCAGACGGTCTCCTTCAGCTTCTTTAGTGTCCTTGGAAGCCAAGGCAGTTTTAGGTCTGAGAAGAGGTTTATCAGAAGGACACATATTACGTCGTTTGTCCTGAAATGTAACATGGGGAGGAAAAGTTAAGCGGTTTAGTCAGATTGGAGTCGTTTATTCAGCAGTGGCAGCGCCAGTGACTTAATGCTACAGGTGCTATAGGGGAGTGAGATTATTTAGACCGGGTGCTTTAGCTTTTCAGCTTATGTAGATGGTGTATAGAAGCACACAGCACGATAAGCTACAGCATGGATAAAATAGGATAAAATATGAAATTCTAACGTCTAGCTCACAGAGCCTCTATGTGTACTTTGAAGAAAAAATACACTACAAGTATGCTGTAAAAACCGCAAAAATGTCTTACACAATATACAGATTTTACAGATAGTTAAAGAAAAAATGAAACCAATATTTTGGGGGTGCTGTGGGGGTACTATGGTCATTGGAGGAGGAGCTAGAGCCCCCCCCCCCAAGCTTTTCCTTGGTGCTGCCACTGTTGTTCAGATTAAAAGTAACATTGTCATTAATAAACAGTACTCTGATCAAATTTTTGCATGTACAAACACAATCAAAGTTTAACCACATGTTTAGACACAATTCACACACCTGTTACATTTCCATAATGCTAAGACTCTCTACACTTACTTCATCCACTTTCTTGTTTGGTACACAGTCATTTGATGGATGTGTAAGATCATTACCAGACCGTCTGCTGCAAACTCTACAGTTAATGAATGGCTGCAAAAACACACAGACACACAAAAACAGTATTTAAAGAGTGGTGGGCAATAAATACAGTGAGAGAAGGTGTAGTAAAGATATATCTAATGATTTAAGGCAGAGCTGCTGGAGTGCAGGGTTTAATGACACAGAACAATTTTAGAGGAAAGAGCTTCCAAAGCAGGGTCACCATAAGGCTATATTATACAAAGCAAGTTCATCTAAAAGTATGAACAACAAATCCCGTTTAACTGAACACTGCTCTGTATTAAAATACTGTCCTCCGATCAAGCTAAGTGGTCCTGTAGTTCACTATTTAAAGAGGTAAATTTAAAGGGTAATTCACACTGCACATCTACCCTGCTCTGACCAGGTTTAATTACTGGCTTTCTAATTAAAACAAGAGTTAAGTCCTGCCCTTTCACCACAAAACACCACACTGCCATTTAAGGCTGATTTCAACAATGAGTTTTAGTTAACCTGGCTCGATTGAGTTAACTCTGGGTATGTAAAACCCGCTTTGTAGTACAGCCCACAGGTCTTTAAATAAGGCCAGCTAGGGTTCATAGCTCGAAGCATAATCTACAGGTCACCCCTCAGATGATTAGCATTTGCTTCTGCCTGGTAATCCAGCCTTTAAGCCTGTAAACCTACTAAAATTTGAGAATAAGGTGAAGGAACTGGCTCTTTGAGGCCACCTATGTATTTGTTACTTTATTGTTGGCTAACTTTCCCCCGCAGGGCATCAAAAAAGTTAACATGAACCTAAATTAATTTGCTAACTGATATGTCCAATGCTCACAGTCACAGTGACTCTTTACTTACCCTCTTGTCCATGAAAATACAGTCAGCCCGATGGTCTGTTGCAGTTGACTTTGGACATTTTGTTGCTCTCAAGAGAATCTCAATGTCAATGTATTCACTGCTGATCTAAATCACATAAACACGTTATATACAAAATTGCCTACAACTGTTTTAAAGGCAATATAACAAACAATAATCACCCAAAAAATGGCAAACTGTCACAGACTTGACTGCAGCAGATTCAGAGAGAAACTGTGAGAAGGTAAAATTGACCAGGGCTGAGATATACAACCATCACTTTCATTGTGAAGAGACATTAAGCATCATATGCATTGAAATTAAAACATCAAAATCAATGTGATACTCATTAGTTCAGCTTGCAGATGATGAAAGTTTCACACTTTTGTAAACACTTTCTCAGCAGTTACCTTCGGACGGCCCTGGATGTTATAGAAATTCATGTGCTGACGGGTTCCTTGATGAGCATTTTCGACTGCGAGTTTAATGGCCGTCTTGTGAGTGCAGGGAGACTGTGGTAATCTTGCTGGGCCTCTGTGGAGATAAGCAGAGCTCCATAAGCCAAAACCAGAAGCAGCAGGCGGGTCATCTTCCTCTCAGCTTTGAAGGGAGAAGCAGGACTGAGGACACTGATCTGTGGTCCCCTTATCCAGCACGTCCAGGGGCGTGTCCTTCACTCGAAACAAACAGACCTTTGAACAACATTGGAAAACTCTTCAGGATGAATTGAGGCAGGTGGTCAAGTGGGTTTATTGTTATTTCAGCAATATACACAGTACACAGTGAAAGGAAACATTGTTCCTCCTGGACCACGGTGCAACACAAAGAAGAAAAACAGAAACAACACAAGAT
Organism: Brienomyrus brachyistius; assembly: GCF_023856365.1. Lineage (NCBI taxonomy): Eukaryota > Metazoa > Chordata > Actinopteri > Osteoglossiformes > Mormyridae > Brienomyrus > Brienomyrus brachyistius. Next base: position 242,951 of record NW_026042439.1, on the reverse strand, counting down.
GACACAAGTGCGGGCAAGATAGAACTATACAGAGTGAAAGGAGCACAAACAGAGGGAGAAAGTGCAAGATAAACACAAGAGCAACAATACAATACTACAGGACAAGACAGCGCAGTCAAGAACACAGAGTGCAGCCAGAGCTAACCTGAATAGGGGCATCAAGGTTGCCAGGCAGGCAGAGAAACAGAAAATAGAGGTCTACTTCACATACAACAACCCACAGTGGGTGTGGCAGGGAATACAACACATTACAAACTTCAAAGGCAACAACACCGTCACTGTTAACAGCAACGCCCTTTTAGCAAAGGAGCTAAACAGCTTCTTTGCTCGTCTGGAGGAACACAGAGCAGACATAGCCACACTGCCCCCTCCCCCAATCTCCAGCACTCACAGACTCCCTCTGCAGGAACACCACGCGAGAAGGCACATTGCATCTCTAGGTGTGTGGAGTTTAAGACAAGGCAAGTGATGCTACGATAATATAATTCCTTGGTAAGACCCCACCTAGAATATTGTGTGCGGGTTTGGTTACCATACCTTAAGAAGGACATTGCTGCCTTGGAAAAGGTGCAACGTAGGGCAACGAGAATGATTCCTGGTCTTAGAGGAATGTCTAATGAGGAGAGGTTAGCTGAGCTGAATCTGTTTAGCCTCGAGCAAAGGAGACTAAGGGGGGACATAATCCAGGTGTTTAAGATTCTAACAGGTCTGGATGCTGTTCAGCCAAATGGCTATTTCAATGTTAGTTTAAATACCAGAACTCGTGGCCATAAGTGGAAATTAGCTGGAGAACATTTTAAAACGAATTTGATGAAGCATTTCTGTACACAGCGTGTAGTTAGAGTATGGAATAGTCTTCCTGTTATTGTAACACAAGCTAAAACCCTGGGTTCTTTTAAATCAGAGCTAGATAAGATTTTTGAGCTATTAGCTAAGTTCTCCTCAAAGGAGCTTGATGGGCCGAATGGCCTCCTCTCATTTGTAAATCTCTTTGGTTCTTATGAGTCAGCTTACAGAGATGAGGTCCAGAAACTGATAGGTTGGAGTTCAGCAAACAATTTGGCACTAAACAGCACAAAGACAAAGGAATCACTGACTTCAGGAAGGATGGAGGCGACACTGGCCTGCCTAGATGGATGGATGGATGTTTTTATTGACATTGTAAGTACAATGAGATTTAGTTTGGAACGCGCCAGCAGCTACACAGTATATTTACAATTATATAGATTGTGAGGCATAAAATAAGGTGTGAGTAATATAACATAACGACATAATATAAGTAATCATTAATTAATCATTACAGATGGTATGAGGTGTGAACCGCTAGGCTGCTATGGCATGTTTGGTATCAAACCGATGGAAAATCACTCCAGTTTCCAAATCTGGTCAGTGGTTACCACGAAAGTGAATATATCAAAAGTTACACCAGCCTAACGAAAATCATCAATACAAGGGAAATCACTCTGGTCATAAATCTCAAAAGGACTGATACAGACCCCCTTCCGAAAGCCCGCCAAATGGATGGTCAGCCATTGGTCCAGGAGTCGAATTCCTGGTCACTCCTATTCACGAACTTTACACTATAAAACCTGGCACCTCAGAACAAAGCCAGGAGAGGAGAAACAGAAGGGAGGAGAAAACAAAAGACCATCAGCACGAAGAGAGGCAGAGAACATCAGCCCAAGAGAAGAGAAGCCCACAAGAAGCCCTCCTGAAGCCTATCAGTGAAGACCCAGCTGGACAGAGAACTGCAACCAAGCCCAAGCTTCACCAGGAGAGGGAATCAGAGGGGCTCCACTCCAACAACCGCTGCAAACACCGCACCTCCCTGAGTGCCATCACCCATCAGCTCATCAGCCTCCGCAACCAACTGCCAAGACCCCCCCCCCCCCCACTCTGCAACCAAGTAAACAAACTTCCTTTCATTTATAACAACCTAAACTCCTATTCACCTGCTATATTACTTTAGGACAGTATTTCCACAAATTGCTTGCTTTGCAGAACAGTATTTTCCCTTTTAAGGTTACTCATTTTAAATCTGGTCATTGCATTTTCATGATTACATTGTTTGTGTCCACTCCGTTATTTCGTGTTTATTGTTTGTTAGGTGTAATGTCTGTCTTATGTTAGTTATAGGAATAAATGCATGTCTTTTACACAACTTCAGCCTCCGTTCATTGAGTGCTCACAAGAATCCCTGCCTGTGCGATCTACGCTCTGAAACCTCAAATTCGCCTGAAATATCGCGAGACTCTCTCTCATTGGCCGTGAGGGGAGCTTCGCTACCGATCGTTTACATTACCTGGTGACGCAGCTCGTTGGACAAGCCTTCTATTCTAACCCAGGTTATTACGTGATACTGGTTATTAATGAGTTCCATTTAAGTCACACATTAACAGACTCACGGTGTTTCGCAATTGAGTTTGAGCCGACCATTCAGCATAAAAATTGGTTAATAATCACAAGGCACAAGGTTTAAACTTATTCTGAGCACACAATTTAAACTTTTTATGACCGAACGTGCAGTGAAGAAGCGCTACTGTCAACTGGTTGCAAAAGTCGCACTCATGGCAATCTGAAGGCATTTAAGCGGGATCATATGGGCTTATTATAGTTATTTTTATTTCTATTATTAGTAGTTATATTATTTTGTTTTATTTTCGGTGATTTCATTGTAGTTCTTTCGTATTAAACTGCAGTAAACTTTAACCCTATGTCTGACGAGATTCTCAGATGTAGCGCTTTGTTTCCAGGTTCAATTCGGACGAGTGTCTCCGTTTCTATATATCCTGGGAGAGATCTCTCTATTAGCGAACGGGAATACTTGTTATGAGGTTCTAACCTAAATTATGTTGCGCTTGGACATAAGACCGATAGCTTAGTTACCTATCAGGATCATACTCGTATGTGTGTGCCTGCTTTAGACAAAGCAAGTTTAACACAACTTTGCGCTGTGAGCCAAGTGTGTGTCATTTAGAAATTGGGAGTCTCCTGTGCTTGAGACCCGCCGTGGTTAAGCACCATTTGCGACGAGATATAGTGCACTCACAATTTAAATCTGTCGCCGTAACGCGTGCGCCGTCTCGCTTCAGTAATTGTTTTAAGGGGTGATGACGAAGATGACGAATTTACTTTCCTGAAGAGGAGCAGGATGGGTCACGCGTTCTGTAAGATTTGTCTCCCACGGGGAAGGAACGATGTCAGTCGGCATGAAAAATCCAAGTCATTAGTGAATGACAGAGCCGCATGAGTGAACATGAAAAATTAATAGAAAATAAATGACAAATGGTTATTTTATATTTTATATATTTTATATATTTATATTTATATTATATTTTATATAATTTATATTATTTTATATTTCCTGTCTTAAAATGTAAGGGATACACATGGTCATTTCCGTTGTTTCCTGTTTCCTGCGAGAGTGATACTGACTGCTAGCGCGCGAACTTTGAAACCATAGATATCACCTAAATAATAATTCGAGTTAAGTCATTGGGAAAAAGCTTCGCAAGATTAATAATCCTCCAAAATAAATAAATAAAATTTCCCAGACCCCGACGGATTAATCACCTACGCAAGTACCGACCCACGATCTTCGTTCAATTAAGAAGGTGCTTCCAGCCTTACAGCCTCAGTTTACGTAAGTACAACGCCATGTCTACTGTTCCGTGTTCTGAGTGTAATATGTTTAGCTATTCTTCTCCAGTCATTAGCGGTATTTATACATGTGAGAAGTGTCAGTTAGTCGCTAGACTGACGGAGAAGATTGTAGTGTTAGAGGGACGTATCCGGACGTTACATAACATTCAGGAGAATGAGAGTTTTATTGACTCAGTATTAGCGGCTCCGGATATGTCCGCGATAGCCAGTAAGTCTCCCCCTGCTCCGGCAGCAGAGCCTTCGCAGCAAGGCGAGTGGGTGACGACCCGGCGGCATAGTCGCAAATCCAAACCAAACTTACACCGGCACCATTCGCCTATCCGCGTTTCCAACAGGTTCTCCCCACTCAGTGAAACTCCCACTGAGACGCCTGTTGAAAGTGCTCTAATAATTGGTGATTCTATTCTAAGAAACGTGAGAGTAGCGACTCCAGCGACCATTGTAAATTGTCTCCCGGGTGCCAGAGCGACCGACATCTCGGCAAATTTAAAAGTGCTGGCTAAAAGTAAACGTAAATACTCTCAGATAGTTATCCACGTCGGCACTAATGATGTCCGATTGAGGCAATCGGAGATCACAAAGGCAAATTTTAAAGAGGTGTGCAACATTGCGAAGAAGATGTGTGTGTCAGTAACGTGCTCTGTCCAGACTAAAAACTCAAGTCCAGACTAAAAACACACCTGTTTAGTTTAGCGTATAGGGACACTAGTTCTAGCCCTAGCTAACTCTTCACTCCCAGGCAGACCTGTAGTGTGAGGTGTAGAGCTGGGTGGGGATCGGTGCCATTGGCTTTGGATGAACTGGATTGTCAGTGCTGTCACTCTAGCTTTGCAATCTCTTGTGGAACTGGAGTGCTGACATTTCAGGGACTCCCCATGCCGGCATTCCCACTTGCCTCTCCCTCCTACTGATGCTGCCATAGCCATATCTGCCGGAGCTTGCAGATTGCACTTCATATTGTACTCACCTAGCTTTTAGCACTGCCAATAGCCTCCTCTACTATGCCTAATTGTACATTTTATTTCCCCTACTCCTCCTGGGGGTGATGCCTGGAGACCTCAATCTATCAAGATATCCAGCACACCCGACCACCACCAGTGACGTCCCTGCATCCAGCTCGCCGTTCTGATCTTCCATGTATGACCCGCTGCCTTACCTCTGGTTGCCTGGCAATTGGAAGAAGACTCGGCTTCGGCATTGGCTTATCTTCCTTGCTCTCCTCTCTCTATTTGACTATCCCTGCCGGCCCCTGGAGGATGGGCTTCCCCTTTGAGTCTGGTCCCTCTCAAGGTTTCTTCCTTCTAGGGAGTTTTTCCTTGCCACTGTCGCCTATGGCTTACTCACTGGGGGCTTTGGGTGAGGATACTGTAAAGCGCTTTGAGACAATGTAATGTTGTGATAATGCGCTATATAAAAATAAATTTGTTTGTTTGTTGTTGTTGATACTGGAGCCTGGTTGCGGTGGTGGGATGGCTCACGGCGGGTGCCGGAAAATTTCCTTTATTTTCAAATCCAAACCTTGACAGGTATGCTGCTGTTCCAAATCATGGGTGCATGTTACAAGTGCGGAACATATTTTAACTTAGTACTAACTTAGCATCATATTTGATCTGATTCGACTGAATATCCCAGGTTTCCATCTCTCATGCATCTGGTGTGACGTGTTTTCAGACTCTCAGGCTGGCGCAAAGAAATCTTACGGGAATTGAACGTCTCACTCCGGCCAGCTGACCAAAGTTGGTAACCTTGGTATTGTGTGTAGGAGATTCGGTATAACTATAATTTCGTTCTCCATTTACATGCCCGTAGTGTCTTTAAGTGTTATGTAGTTTTGCCTGAAACGCAAAAATAAAACAAAGCAATTAAAGCCGTAAGTGGCTCAAATTGTGCTGTAGCGATTGAAGAACTTTTGTCGGAAGTTGGATTCGAACCCACGCCTTACTTGGGAGAACAGAATACCAGAATAGAGTAGGTTAAGTCCAGCCTTGGCTTCCAAGCTGACGTTTTTCTACATATGTGCTTGTGTATCATGGACAGTAAGAGGGGGCAGGCAAGGAGAGAATTTCTCTCTTTGGGGATCAATAGAGTGTTGTTATTATAACGTCTAAAAAGTATGATGGTCTGTCGATAAATCAATAAGAAAATAAATGAAGTCGTTTTCGCGAACACGCTGGAAAAGCCAGGGGCCGGACCGACTGTAGGGGGCGTGGCCAGAGACAGCCATCTCAGGCTGTCAAGTCTCCCGTTTTGGCCGGGAAACTACCGTATTTTACTTCTCTTTCCCGCCGTCCTCCCGTATTAGTATTTTCCCGTAAATCTCCCTTATATTATATAGTTGCTGGATAGTGTAGTGGTAAGATCGCCGCCTTTCACACGGGAGACCGGGGTTCGAATCCCGGTTGTGGCCAAAAATATATTTTATATATTTTATATATTTATATTATATTTATATTATATTTTTTATATATCGTATTATATAGTTGCTGGATAGTGTAGTGGTAAGATCGCCGCCTTTCACACGGGAGACCGGGGTTCGAATCCCGGTTGTGGCCAGAAACAACTGCTATCACAACTAGAGATTGATGAGGTACAACACGATTGCTACGACAAGGGGGAGCCAGGACGACAGGTCAGGGGGGAGATATCATCATCCCCACATTCCGAGATTGGGTACCAAGCCCCATATATATTAGTAGGCTGAATACAAGAGCAGCTGACCTGAGAAATAAGAAATAAGCTAAGCTGGAAACCTGGACCCTCCGACCAAGAATGCGTGAAGTACCCTCAGAAGGTCTACTAGAAGATGTACGTAGAAGACAGATCAGCTGATCTACACCACAGCAACAGTAAGATTTGAAGGACCCGGCATGAAAAATAGAATAGTTCTCGTCATTAGTGAACATGTGTCTCGTCATTGTGTATCATGGACAGTAAGAGGGGGATCAATAGAGTGTTGTTATTATAACGTCTAAAAAGTATGATGGTCTGTCGATAAATCAATCAGATAAATAATGAAGTCGTTTTCGCTGGAAAAGCCATCTCAGGCTGTCAAGTCTCCCGTTTTGGCCGGGAAACTACCGTATTTTACTTCTCTTTCCCGCCGTCCTCCCGTATTAGTATTTTCCCGTATTTTCCCTTATATTATATAGTTGCTGGATAGTGTAGTGGTAAGATCGCCGCCTTTCACACGGGAGACGGGTTCGAATCCCGGTTGTGGCCAAAAATATATTTTATATATTTTATATATTTATATTTATATTTATATTATATTTTATATAATATATATATCATCATCCCCACATTCCGAGATTGGGTACCAAGCCCCATATATATTAGTAGGCTGAATACAAGAGCAGCTGACCTGAGAAATAAGAAATAAGCTAAGCTGGAAACAGATCAGCTGATCTACACCACAGCAACAGTGATCCTTGAGCTGGAGCCGGACCGTCTTTGAAGACTCCGTAAATCTCCGTATAATAATATATATCTACGGGAACGAGAAAGCAGAGAACAAGAACAAGATTTGTAAATGTAAGATTTGAAGGACCCGGCATGAAAAATAGAATAGTTCTCGTCATTAGTGAACATGTGTCTCGTCATTGTGTATCATGGACAGTAAGAGGGGGATCAATAGAGTGTTGTTATTATAACGTCTAAAAAGTATGATGGTCTGTCGATAAATCAATCAGATAAATAATGAAGTCGTTTTCGCGAACACGCTGGAAAAGCCAGGGGCCGGACCGACTGTAGGGGGCGTGGCCAGAGACAGCCATCTCAGGCTGTCAAGTCTCCCGTTTTGGCCGGGAAACTACCGTATTTTACTTCTCTTTCCCGCCGTCCTCCCGTATTAGTATTTTCCCGTAAATCTCCCTTATATTATATAGTTGCTGGATAGTGTAGTGGTAAGATCGCCGCCTTTCACACGGGAGACCCAGCGGGGCCGGTCGCGTATAGCCATAACACAGTGGCAGCCAATGAAATTGAAGGATTTTTTTTGCGAAGCGAAGAGACCCTCCCCGGCGCTGCAAAATCTCCGTTAATGATTTTTTTTCTGATACATTTCAAGTTAGATTGAAATGCTAATCATTTTGAGGCATGTTTTCAAAAAAGCATGAACAAATTTCTCCATTTCTTGTAATCACATTCATCCATTATTCTTCGTTTTCTTGATATTGATGTATTTAATAAACAGCTTAAAACTATGGTTACAATTTTATTTATTTATTTATTTATGTCGCTGTGGTAATTAAACAGACATAGACAGTTATGAATAAAATGTATTGTTTATTGAGTCTATTTACACAGAAAGAGACAAGTACTCAGGTTCTCATACTCAGGGGTATGATAAGATATACATCCATCCATCCATCCATTTTCCAAACCGCTTATTCTACTGGGTCACGGGGGTCCGGAGCCTATCCCGGAAGCAATGGGCACGAGGCAGGGAACAACCCAGGATGGGGGGCCAGCCCATCGCAGGGCACACTCACACACCATTCACTCTCACATGCACACCTATGGGCAATTTAGCAACTCCAATTAGCCTCAGCATGTTTTTGGACTGTGGGGGGAAACCGGAGTACCCCCCACGACGACATGGGGAGAACATGCAAACTCCACACACATGTGACACAGGCGGCGACTCAAACCTGGGTCCCAGAGGTGTGAGGCAACAGTGCTAACCACTGCACCACCATGCCACCCCCAAGATATACATTACCGCTCAAAAGTTTGGGATCACATGCAAATTTCTTTGTTTTCCAAAGAAAAACACATTTTCATGCAATTCACAAAATTTTATCCACATCTACATATAGAGGCCTATTATCAGCAACTGGCAGTCCTCTGCATCAATCTCCTGGTATGTCTGACTGCTTATTCTTTAAATATTGCTAACACATTTTGGAGGTTTGGTTTGGGTCATTATCCTTTTGTAGGATAAAACTGACCCCAATCAAGTCTTGTCACAGGGTATATAATTGAACGGTAGTGTATGTCAAATATTAAATAGATGAAATGATTAATTTTCTTAAACAGCAGTGTTAATGCATGCATTTTGTAGCATGTTAACAAATGACTCATTGAATCCTGAATCAAAACAAAAAGCATAATTAAAAATAGCATTGTTATGACAATACTAACAGTGATGCTGCAGCATTTTAACAACTGTCAGATAGTTAGACATACAGTACCAGTCAGTAATTTGGACACACCACTCTGCCTACAAAGGGACTGGGTCATATTACCTGGATACTTGAGCTAAACCCAGTAGAAATGTTTTTCAAGGAGTCTGACCAGAGAGTTAAAGAAAATCGGCTGAGTGCTCAGCATATATGAGACGGCTCCTTCAGGAGAGCTGGAAAAGCATTCCAGGAGGCCACCTCATTAAACTAGTATAAAGTAGAAAGCAGGATCAGTCAGTCCCTGGAGCAGCTGGGGTTAAGGGCCTTGCTCAAGGGCCCAATGGTGGGATCACTCGGCCAGCCCTGGGATTTGAACCGGCAACCTTCTGAGTTCCAACAGAATTGTCCCCCCCAACAAATTATTTTTTTTAAATAACTTTTCTGAGTAGTGCATAATTCCATGTGTATTACTTTATAGTTATGATGTCTTTATAAATATTACAAAATGTAAAGAATAGTACAAAGAAACAATTCTATAGGTAGGTGTGCCCAAAACTCCTGACTGACGCCGTAACACTTTCTTAGACTCACCACACTGGTTGAGGTGGTGATGAGACAAGAGAGATTTAGCCAGTGGATAGGGAATGATTAATAGGACAGATCTGAAAGGGTCACGATGGGGAATTTAGCCATTGGGGTAACTGCCCCACACTTTGAGAGATGCTCAGGGATAATTTATGACCTTAGAGAATCAGGAACAAACAAGGAACATATTAACCATATGTTAAAATGCTGCAAGTGTATATTCAAACAATACTGAACTATAAAGAATATAAAACAATCTTTACTTTTTTTGTTTTAAAAAAAAACTATGCTTGCCACTTCTTTAAGAAAACCTACCTAACAGCGGCAATTTTTACAATCTGATTGTAACCCACCTGTTGCCATGCATTATTTGTCAGTGAAAAATGAGCCCAGACACAAAATAGCTGTTCTTAATAAAGTGGACAGAGTGTATATGGAAAACATTTACAATTTTTACAAATAACGCTGCTCTTGAAGTAGCAGGTAGTGTGTTACTTTTTTCTCTCCGCTGACCAACGCTGCTTTTCAGCCTCATAAAAAGGAGATTTTTGAAACTCCCTCCAGGTCATCTCTGGCTGCATAGTCTTGAACAATGGAACAAACAGAACACAGGCATCAAAACGGGCCTGAACGTGGCCAAAACAAGATGAATAATAAAGAACTTGGATGAAAAATTCTGATCATGACATCCAGAATTATCCTCCATAATTGAAGGGAAAGAACCTTTAGCATCATGGACTCCAACAACTTGCAAACCTGAAAGCAAAGTGAAAAAACCACAAATGAACCACAAATAATATTGATTCCTTAATTTATACTGAATCCTGAAGAGTGACTGTTTGTGTGTGTGCATGCATATGAGATTCTCACTCATCGGGCCTTCGGTTTTGGAAGGGGACCAACAAAGCATCATCCTCTCCAATTCCTCATCTTCCTCTATTTCTATAAAACAAAATAGATATGAATAAAAGACATAATCAATGCACAGAACCACATATATGAAACTGTCAGCCAACCTGGAGGATTAGTAGAAGTGTCTGGAAGTGCTGGTCTTGAGGGAGCAGAAGCCTCCAGTGTCATCTGAAGATTGCTGTGCTTCAGCCACAGGTACTGCTGTAGTCGGTACATTTTGCTGCCTGGTACGCATTGTTGTTTGAGGATAACAGCCTCATACCCATCATCCCTACTGTCCCAAATATCCTTCCAGGTCTTGCCAGCACGGACTCCAAACCCAACCAAATTCTCATCCTCACTTTTGACAGGTGGTAGTTGACAGGCGTAAAGAAACACAGAAGGGCATGGAATTATAAACAAGAATTCTGTGATCTGACACCTTTGCCATTTGGTAGCAAAGTAAGTGTAATAGCTTCTAACTGACTTGCTTTAACCTAAAACAAGGTTTGTTTGAACAACTTTAGTAGGTTTAATACTTAACGATTATGTGAGGAATTCTTTAATATCCAAGTTAACGGCAATGCCAGCAAACAATATGCATAAAAAAGTTGTAGTTAAATATCAATGACTTACAGGAAAGTTACCGTCACAGTACCTTGCATATAGGAACGTGCAGAATTAGTATATGTATAATACACTATATATATAAGGTTAGTTTATAAACGGTAATCCAGTTTATTCTGTCTCATCTGCCTAAACTCATTCTACTTGACCAGTGTATGCTCGTTTTACTGCAAATTACTCGTTTTCCATAAATGGACACTGTCTAGCTTAATAAATGTACTGCTTTACCGGGCCACTAATAAAAGATACTTTTGGATTCCTCACGATGAGTGGAATTCTTATAAACGGTACCCGCCTTAATTTCCAAAGTCAAACATGTTTTTATTTAAATTGTGCATTAAAAATTGAATATTAATTATTAAATATTTCAAAAGCAATGCTACCTATGGAGCGAGTGAATAACTACTTCAGCATTACACAGAGAGCTTCGCGAGGGGCTCCGTAAAACGTACAGCATCCAGTTCGATTTTGGAATGTGAAATACATCGGAATATTTAAGAAAATATAAGATTGCTGTTCAGTTTACCTTGGAAAGTCGTCCTTTCCGTTCGACCGGGCGGTTTTTCTTTTAGGTGAATCACCAAATTTACTGAAATACTACTCACTCTCTGCTGCTCTTTTCCAAAATCCAGTTGTGTCGACTGTCGGTAGTGATAAGGGTAAAACGTCATTGGAGGCGTCGAAACAGCGACAAAACATCAACCAGTGGCCGAAAGAATATTACATCCGTACTGTTAAGCACTACCATTGAAAATGAATGGGAAAAGTTAAGGGAAGTTAAGCTAAACTATTCTCGCCGCCCGCAGGGGTTCGAATCCGGTTGACCGGTTGTGGCCAAAAATATATTTTATATATTTTATATATTTTATATATTTATATTTATATTATATTTTATATAATATATATATCATCATCCCCACATTCCGAGATTGGGTACCAAGCCCCATATATAGTTAGTATAGTTGGTAACCTTGGTATTGTGTGTAGGAGATTCGGTATAACTATAATTTCGTTCTCCATTTACATGCCCGTAGTGTCTTTAAGTGTTATGTAGTTTTGCCTGAAACGCAAAAATAAAACAAAGCAATTAAAGCCGTAAGTGGCTCAAATTGTGCTGTAGCGATTGAAGAACTTTTGTCGGAAGTTGGATTCGAACCCACGCCTTACTTGGGAGAACAGAATACCAGAATAGAGTAGGTTAAGTCCAGCCTTGGCTTCCAAGCTGACGTTTTTCTACATATGTGCTTGTGTATCATGGACAGTAAGAGGGGGCAGGCAAGGAGAGAATTTCTCTCTTTGGGGATCAATAGAGTGTTGTTATTATAACGTCTAAAAAGTATGATGGTCTGTCGATAAATCAATAAGAAAATAAATGAAGTCGTTTTCGCGAACACGCTGGAAAAGCCAGGGGCCGGACCGACTGTAGGGGGCGTGGCCAGAGACAGCCATCTCAGGCTGTCAAGTCTCCCGTTTTGGCCGGGAAACTACCGTATTTTACTTCTCTTTCCCGCCGTCCTCCCGTATTAGTATTTTCCCGTAAATCTCCCTTATATTATATAGTTGCTGGATAGTGTAGTGGTAAGATCGCCGCCTTTCACACGGGAGACCGGGGTTCGAATCCCGGTTGTGGCCAAAAATATATTTTATATATTTTATATATTTTATATATTTTATATATTTATATTTATATTATATTTTATATAATTTATATTATTTTATATTTCCTGTCTTAAAATGTAAGGGATACTGGAGCCTGGTTGCGGTGGTGGGATGGCTCACGGCGGGTGCCGGAAAATTTCCTTTATTTTCAAATCCAAACCTTGACAGGTATGCTGCTGTTCCAAATCATGGGTGCATGTTACAAGTGCGGAACAAGATCGCCGCCTTTCACACGGGAGACCGCGGTTCGAATCCCGGTTGTGGCCAAAAATATATTTTATATATTTTATATATTTATATTATATTTATATTATATTTTTTATATATTGTATTATATGGTTGCTGGATAGTGTAGTGGTAAGATCGCCGCCTTTCACACGGGAGACCGGGGTTCGAATCCCGGTTGTGGCCAGAAACAACTGCTATCACAACTAGAGATTGATGAGGTACAACACGATTGCTACGACAAGGGGGAGCCAGGACGACAGGAGACCCAGCGGGGCCGGTCGCGTATAGCCATAACACAGTGGCAGCCAATGAAATTGAAGGATTTTTTTTGCGAAGCGAAGAGACCCTCCCCGGCGCTGCAAAATCTCCGTTAATGATTTTTTTTCTGATACATTTCAAGTTAGATTGAAATGCTAATCATTTTGAGGCATGTTTTCAAAAAAGCATGAACAAATTTCTCCATTTCTTGTAATCACATTCATCCATTATTCTTCGTTTTCTTGATATTGATGTATTTAATAAACAGCTTAAAACTATGGTTACAATTTTATTTATTTATTTATTTATTTATGTCGCTGTGGTAATTAAACAGACATAGACAGTTATGAATAAAATGTATTGTTTATTGAGTCTATTTACACAGAAAGAGACAAGTACTCAGGTTCTCATACTCAGGGGTATGATAAGATATACATCCATCCATCCATCCATTTTCCAAACCGCTTATTCTACTGGGTCACGGGGGTCCGGAGCCTATCCCGGAAGCAATGGGCACGAGGCAGGGAACAACCCAGGATGGGGGGCCAGCCCATCGCAGGGCACACTCACACACCATTCACTCTCACATGCACACCTATGGGCAATTTAGCAACTCCAATTAGCCTCAGCATGTTTTTGGACTGTGGGGGGAAACCGGAGTACCCCCCACGACGACATGGGGAGAACATGCAAACTCCACACACATGTGACACAGGCGGCGACTCAAACCTGGGTCCCAGAGGTGTGAGGCAACAGTGCTAACCACTGCACCACCATGCCACCCCCAAGATATACATTACCGCTCAAAAGTTTGGGATCACATGCAAATTTCTTTGTTTTCCAAAGAAAAACACATTTTCATGCAATTCACAAAATTTTATCCACATCTACATATAGAGGCCTATTATCAGCAACTGGCAGTCCTCTGCATCAATCTCCTGGTATGTCTGACTGCTTATTCTTTAAATATTGCTAACACATTTTGGAGGTTTGGTTTGGGTCATTATCCTTTTGTAGGATAAAACTGACCCCAATCAAGTCTTGTCACAGGGTATATAATTGAACGGTAGTGTATGTCAAATATTAAATAGATGAAATGATTAATTTTCTTAAACAGCAGTGTTAATGCATGCATTTTGTAGCATGTTAACAAATGACTCATTGAATCCTGAATCAAAACAAAAAGCATAATTAAAAATAGCATTGTTATGACAATACTAACAGTGATGCTGCAGCATTTTAACAACTGTCAGATAGTTAGACATACAGTACCAGTCAGTAATTTGGACACACCACTCTGCCTACAAAGGGACTGGGTCATATTACCTGGATACTTGAGCTAAACCCAGTAGAAATGTTTTTCAAGGAGTCTGACCAGAGAGTTAAAGAAAATCGGCTGAGTGCTCAGCATATATGAGACGGCTCCTTCAGGAGAGCTGGAAAAGCATTCCAGGAGGCCACCTCATTAAACTAGTATAAAGTAGAAAGCAGGATCAGTCAGTCCCTGGAGCAGCTGGGGTTAAGGGCCTTGCTCAAGGGCCCAATGGTGGGATCACTCGGCCAGCCCTGGGATTTGAACCGGCAACCTTCTGAGTTCCAACAGAATTGTCCCCCCCAACAAATTATTTTTTTTAAATAACTTTTCTGAGTAGTGCATAATTCCATGTGTATTACTTTATAGTTATGATGTCTTTATAAATATTACAAAATGTAAAGAATAGTACAAAGAAACAATTCTATAGGTAGGTGTGCCCAAAACTCCTGACTGACGCCGTAACACTTTCTTAGACTCACCACACTGGTTGAGGTGGTGATGAGACAAGAGAGATTTAGCCAGTGGATAGGGAATGATTAATAGGACAGATCTGAAAGGGTCACGATGGGGAATTTAGCCATTGGGGTAACTGCCCCACACTTTGAGAGATGCTCAGGGATAATTTATGACCTTAGAGAATCAGGAACAAACAAGGAACATATTAACCATATGTTAAAATGCTGCAAGTGTATATTCAAACAATACTGAACTATAAAGAATATAAAACAATCTTTACTTTTTTTGTTTTAAAAAAAAACTATGCTTGCCACTTCTTTAAGAAAACCTACCTAACAGCGGCAATTTTTACAATCTGATTGTAACCCACCTGTTGCCATGCATTATTTGTCAGTGAAAAATGAGCCCAGACACAAAATAGCTGTTCTTAATAAAGTGGACAGAGTGTATATGGAAAACATTTACAATTTTTACAAATAACGCTGCTCTTGAAGTAGCAGGTAGTGTGTTACTTTTTTCTCTCCGCTGACCAACGCTGCTTTTCAGCCTCATAAAAAGGAGATTTTTGAAACTCCCTCCAGGTCATCTCTGGCTGCATAGTCTTGAACAATGGAACAAACAGAACACAGGCATCAAAACGGGCCTGAACGTGGCCAAAACAAGATGAATAATAAAGAACTTGGATGAAAAATTCTGATCATGACATCCAGAATTATCCTCCATAATTGAAGGGAAAGAACCTTTAGCATCATGGACTCCAACAACTTGCAAACCTGAAAGCAAAGTGAAAAAACCACAAATGAACCACAAATAATATTGATTCCTTAATTTATACTGAATCCTGAAGAGTGACTGTTTGTGTGTGTGCATGCATATGAGATTCTCACTCATCGGGCCTTCGGTTTTGGAAGGGGACCAACAAAGCATCATCCTCTCCAATTCCTCATCTTCCTCTATTTCTATAAAACAAAATAGATATGAATAAAAGACATAATCAATGCACAGAACCACATATATGAAACTGTCAGCCAACCTGGAGGATTAGTAGAAGTGTCTGGAAGTGCTGGTCTTGAGGGAGCAGAAGCCTCCAGTGTCATCTGAAGATTGCTGTGCTTCAGCCTCAGGTACTGCTGTAGTCGGTACATTTTGCTGCCTGGTACGCATTGTTGTTTGAGGATAACAGCCTCATACCCATCATCCCTACTGTCCCAAATATCCTTCCAGGTCTTGCCAGCACGGACTCCAAACCCAACCAAATTCTCATCCTCACTTTTGACAGGTGGTAGTTGACAGGCGTAAAGAAACACAGAAGGGCATGGAATTATAAACAAGAATTCTGTGATCTGACACCTTTGCCATTTGGTAGCAAAGTAAGTGTAATAGCTTCTAACTGACTTGCTTTAACCTAAAACAAGGTTTGTTTGAACAACTTTAGTAGGTTTAATACTTAACGATTATGTGAGGAATTCTTTAATATCCAAGTTAACGGCAATGCCAGCAAACAATATGCATAAAAAAGTTGTAGTTAAATATCAATGACTTACAGGAAAGTTACCGTCACAGTACCTTGCATATAGGAACGTGCAGAATTAGTATATGTATAATACACTATATATATAAGGTTAGTTTATAAACGGTAATCCAGTTTATTCTGTCTCATCTGCCTAGACTCATTCTACTTGACCAGTGTATGCTCGTTTTACTGCAAATTACTCGTTTTCCATAAATGGACACTGTCTAGCTTAATAAATGTACTGCTTTACCGGGCCACTAATAAAAGATACTTTTGGATTCCTCACGATGAGTGGAATTCTTATAAACGGTACCCGCCTTAATTTCCAAAGTCAAACATGTTTTTATTTAAATTGTGCATTAAAAATTGAATATTAATTATTAAATATTTCAAAAGCAATGCTACCTATGGAGCGAGTGAATAACTACTTCAGCATTACACAGAGAGCTTCGCGAGGGGCTCCGTAAAACGTACAGCATCCAGTTCGATTTTGGAATGTGAAATACATCGGAATATTTAAGAAAATATAAGATTGCTGTTCAGTTTACCTTGGAAAGTCGTCCTTTCCGTTCGACCGGGCGGTTTTTCTTTTAGGTGAATCACCAAATTTACTGAAATACTACTCACTCTCTGCTGCTCTTTTCCAAAATCCAGTTGTGTCGACTGTCGGTAGTGATAAGGGTAAAACGTCATTGGAGGCGTCGAAACAGCGACAAAACATCAACCAGTGGCCGAAAGAATATTACATCCGTACTGTTAAGCACTACCATTGAAAATGAATGGGAAAAGTTAAGGGAAGTTAAGCTAAACTATTCTCGCCGCCCGCAGGGGTTCGAATCCGGTTGACCGGTTGTGGCCAAAAATATATTTTATATATTTTATATATTTTATATATTTATATTTATATTATATTTTATATAATATATATATCATCATCCCCACATTCCGAGATTGGGTACCAAGCCCCATATATAGTTAGTATAGTTGGTAACCTTGGTATTGTGTGTAGGAGATTCGGTATAACTATAATTTCGTTCTCCATTTACATGCCCGTAGTGTCTTTAAGTGTTATGTAGTTTTGCCTGAAACGCAAAAATAAAACAAAGCAATTAAAGCCGTAAGTGGCTCAAATTGTGCTGTAGCGATTGAAGAACTTTTGTCGGAAGTTGGATTCGAACCCACGCCTTACTTGGGAGAACAGAATACCAGAATAGAGTAGGTTAAGTCCAGCCTTGGCTTCCAAGCTGACGTTTTTCTACATATGTGCTTGTGTATCATGGACAGTAAGAGGGGGCAGGCAAGGAGAGAATTTCTCTCTTTGGGGATCAATAGAGTGTTGTTATTATAACGTCTAAAAAGTATGATGGTCTGTCGATAAATCAATAAGAAAATAAATGAAGTCGTTTTCGCGAACACGCTGGAAAAGCCAGGGGCCGGACCGACTGTAGGGGGCGTGGCCAGAGACAGCCATCTCAGGCTGTCAAGTCTCCCGTTTTGGCCGGGAAACTACCGTATTTTACTTCTCTTTCCCGCCGTCCTCCCGTATTAGTATTTTCCCGTAAATCTCCCTTATATTATATAGTTGCTGGATAGTGTAGTGGTAAGATCGCCGCCTTTCACACGGGAGACCGGGGTTCGAATCCCGGTTGTGGCCAAAAATATATTTTATATATTTTATATATTTTATATATTTATATTTATATTATATTTTATATAATTTATATTATTTTATATTTCCTGTCTTAAAATGTAAGGGATACTGGAGCCTGGTTGCGGTGGTGGGATGGCTCACGGCGGGTGCCGGAAAATTTCCTTTATTTTCAAATCCAAACCTTGACAGGTATGCTGCTGTTCCAAATCATGGGTGCATGTTACAAGTGCGGAACAAGATCGCCGCCTTTCACACGGGAGACCGCGGTTCGAATCCCGGTTGTGGCCAAAAATATATTTTATATATTTTATATATTTATATTATATTTATATTATATTTTTTATATATTGTATTATATAGTTGCTGGATAGTGTAGTGGTAAGATCGCCGCCTTTCACACGGGAGACCGGGGTTCGAATCCCGGTTGTGGCCAGAAACAACTGCTATCACAACTAGAGATTGATGAGGTACAACACGATTGCTACGACAAGGGGGAGCCAGGACGACAGGTCAGGGGGGAGATATCATCATCCCCACATTCCGAGATTGGGTACCAAGCCCCATATATATTAGTAGGCTGAATACAAGAGCAGCTGACCTGAGAAATAAGAAATAAGCTAAGCTGGAAACCTGGACCCTCCGACCAAGAATGCGTGAAGTACCCTCAGAAGGTCTACTAGAAGATGTACGTAGAAGACAGATCAGCTGATCTACACCACAGCAACAGTAAGATTTGAAGGACCCGGCATGAAAAATAGAATAGTTCTCGTCATTAGTGAACATGTGTCTCGTCATTGTGTATCATGGACAGTAAGAGGGGGATCAATAGAGTGTTGTTATTATAACGTCTAAAAAGTATGATGGTCTGTCGATAAATCAATCAGATAAATAATGAAGTCGTTTTCGCGAACACGCTGGAAAAGCCAGGGGCCGGACCGACTGTAGGGGGCGTGGCCAGAGACAGCCATCTCAGGCTGTCAAGTCTCCCGTTTTGGCCGGGAAACTACCGTATTTTACTTCTCTTTCCCGCCGTCCTCCCGTATTAGTATTTTCCCGTAAATCTCCCTTATATTATATAGTTGCTGGATAGTGTAGTGGTAAGATCGCCGCCTTTCACACGGGAGACCGGGGTTCGAATCCCGGTTGTGGCCAAAAATATATTTTATATATTTTATATATTTATATTTATATTATATTTTATATAATATATATATCATCATCCCCACATTCCGAGATTGGGTACCAAGCCCCATATATAGTTAGTATAGTTGGTAACCTTGGTATTGTGTGTAGGAGATTCGGTATAACTATAATTTCGTTCTCCATTTACATGCCCGTAGTGTCTTTAAGTGTTATGTAGTTTTGCCTGAAACGCAAAAATAAAACAAAGCAATTAAAGCCGTAAGTGGCTCAAATTGTGCTGTAGCGATTGAAGAACTTTTGTCGGAAGTTGGATTCGAACCCACGCCTTACTTGGGAGAACAGAATACCAGAATAGAGTAGGTTAAGTCCAGCCTTGGCTTCCAAGCTGACGTTTTTCTACATATGTGCTTGTGTATCATGGACAGTAAGAGGGGGCAGGCAAGGAGAGAATTTCTCTCTTTGGGGATCAATAGAGTGTTGTTATTATAACGTCTAAAAAGTATGATGGTCTGTCGATAAATCAATAAGAAAATAAATGAAGTCGTTTTCGCGAACACGCTGGAAAAGCCAGGGGCCGGACCGACTGTAGGGGGCGTGGCCAGAGACAGCCATCTCAGGCTGTCAAGTCTCCCGTTTTGGCCGGGAAACTACCGTATTTTACTTCTCTTTCCCGCCGTCCTCCCGTATTAGTATTTTCCCGTAAATCTCCCTTATATTATATAGTTGCTGGATAGTGTAGTGGTAAGATCGCCGCCTTTCACACGGGAGACCGGGGTTCGAATCCCGGTTGTGGCCAAAAATATATTTTATATATTTTATATATTTTATATATTTTATATATTTATATTTATATTATATTTTATATAATTTATATTATTTTATATTTCCTGTCTTAAAATGTAAGGGATACTGGAGCCTGGTTGCGGTGGTGGGATGGCTCACGGCGGGTGCCGGAAAATTTCCTTTATTTTCAAATCCAAACCTTGACAGGTATGCTGCTGTTCCAAATCATGGGTGCATGTTACAAGTGCGGAACAAGATCGCCGCCTTTCACACGGGAGACCGGGGTTCGAATCCCGGTTGTGGCCAAAAATATATTTTATATATTTTATATATTTATATTATATTTATATTATATTTTTTATATATTGTATTATATAGTTGCTGGATAGTGTAGTGGTAAGATCGCCGCCTTTCACACGGGAGACCGGGGTTCGAATCCCGGTTGTGGCCAGAAACAACTGCTATCACAACTAGAGATTGATGAGGTACAACACGATTGCTACGACAAGGGGGAGCCAGGACGACAGGTCAGGGGGGAGATATCATCATCCCCACATTCCGAGATTGGGTACCAAGCCCCATATATATTAGTAGGCTGAATACAAGAGCAGCTGACCTGAGAAATAAGAAATAAGCTAAGCTGGAAACCTGGACCCTCCGACCAAGAATGCGTGAAGTACCCTCAGAAGGTCTACTAGAAGATGTACGTACACCACAGCAACAGTAAGATTTGAAGGACCCGGCATGAAAAATAGAATAGTTCTCGTCATTAGTGAACATGTGTCTCGTCATTGTGTATCATGGACAGTAAGAGGGGGATCAATAGAGTGTTGTTATTATAACGTCTAAAAAGTATGATGGTCTGTCGATAAATCAATCAGATAAATAATGAAGTCGTTTTCGCGAATAGTGTAGTGTAGTACATATATATTAGTAGGCTGAATACAAGGGCAGACCTGAGAAATAAGAAATAAGCTAACCTGGACCCTCCGACCAAAAATAATAATATATATCTACGGGAACGAGAAAGCAGAGAACAAGAACAAGATTTGTAAATGTAAGATTTGAAGGCATGAAAAATAGAATAGTTCTCGTCATTAGTGAACATGTGTCTCGTCATTGTGTATCATGGACAGTAAGAGGGGGATCAATAGAGTGTTGTTATTATAACGTCTAAAAAGTATGATGGTCTGTCGATAAATCAATCAGATAAATAATGAAGTCGTTTTCGCTGGAAAAGCCATCTCAGGCTGTCAAGTCTCCCGTTTTGGCCGGGAAACTACCGTATTTTACTTCTCTTTCCCGCCGTCCTCCCGTATTAGTATTTTCCCGTAAATCTCCCTTATATTATATAGTTGCTGGATAGTGTAGTGGTAAGATCGCCGCCTTTCACACGGGAGACCGGGGTTCGAATCCCGGTTGTGGCCAAAAATATATTTTATATATTTTATATATTTATATTTATATTATATTTTATATAATATATATATCATCATCCCCACATTCCGAGATTGGGTACCAAGCCCCATATATAGTTAGTATAGTTGGTAACCTTGGTATTGTGTGTAGGAGATTCGGTATAACTATAATTTCGTTATGTAGTTTTGCCTGAAACGCAAAAATAAAACAAAGCAATTAAAGCCGTAAGTGGCTCAAATTGTGCTGTAGCGATTGAAGAACTTTTGTCGGAAGTTGGATTCGAACCCACGCCTTACTTGGGAGAACAGAATACCAGAATAGAGTAGGTTAAGTCCAGCCTTGGCTTCCAAGCTGACGTTTTTCTACATATGTGCTTGTGTATCATGGACAGTAAGAGGGGGCAGGCAAGGAGAGAATTTCTCTCTTTGGGGATCAATAGAGTGTTGTTATTATAACGTCTAAAAAGTATGATGGTCTGTCGATAAATCAATAAGAAAATAAATGAAGTCGTTTTCGCGAACACGCTGGAAAAGCCAGGGGCCGGACCGACTGTAGGGGGCGTGGCCAGAGACAGCCATCTCAGGCTGTCAAGTCTCCCGTTTTGGCCGGGAAACTACCGTATTTTACTTCTCTTTCCCGCCGTCCTCCCGTATTAGTATTTTCCCGTAAATCTCCCTTATATTATATAGTTGCTGGATAGTGTAGTGGTAAGATCGCCGCCTTTCACACGGGAGACCGGGGTTCGAATCCCGGTTGTGGCCAAAAATATATTTTATATATTTTATATATTTATATTTATATTATATTTTATATAATTTATATTATTTTATATTTCCTGTCTTAAAATGTAAGGGATACTGGAGCCTGGTTGCGGTGGTGGGATGGCTCACGGCGGGTGCCGGAAAATTTCCTTTATTTTCAAATCCAAACCTTGACAGGTATGCTGCTGTTCCAAATCATGGGTGCATGTTACAAGTGCGGAACATATTTTAACTTAGTACTAACTTAGCATCATATTTGATCTGATTCGACTGAATATCCCAGGTTTCCATCTCTCATGCATCTGGTGTGACGTGTTTTCAGACTCTCAGGCTGGCGCCTGAGAAACGTCTCACTCCGGCCAGCTGACCAAAGTTGGTAACCTTGGTATTGTGTGTAGGAGATTCGGTATAACTATAATTTCGTTCTCCATTTGCATGCCCGAAGTGTCTTTAAGTGTTATGTAGTTTTGCCTGAAACGCAAAAATAAAACAAAGCAATTAAAGCCGATCAGTGGCTCAAATTGTGCTGTAGCGATTGAAGAACTTTTGTCGGAAGTTGGATTCGAACTTGGGATGCCTTACTTGGGAGAACAGAATACCAGAATAGAGTAGGTTAAGTCCAGCCTTGGCTTCCAAGCTGACGTTTTTCTACATATGTGCTTGTGTATCATGGACAGTAAGAGGGGGCAGGCAAGGAGAGAATTTCTCTCTTTGGGGATCAATAGAGTGTTGTTATTATAACGTCTAAAAAGTATGATGGTCTGTCGATAAATCAATAACAATATCAATGAAGTCAATGTTTATCTAAAGGAATCAGAATTCAGGAAAAGCCAGGGGCCGGACCGAGTGTAGGGGGCGTGGCCAGAGACAGCCTGCTGACTGTTCCAAATCATGGGTGCATGTTACAAGTCCGGAACATATTTTAACTTAGTACTAACTTAGCATCATATTTGATCTGATTCGACTGAATATCCCAGGTTTCCATCTCTCATGCATCTGGTGTGACGTGTTTTCAGACTCTCAGGCTGGCGCAAAGAAATCTTACGGGAATTGAACGTCTCACTCCGGTCAGCTGACCAAAGTTGGTAACCTTGGTATTGTGTGTAGGAGATTCGGTATAACTATAATTTCGTTCTCCATTTACATGCCCGTAGTGTCTTTAACCGGCTGCACAAACTGGATCCGCCTCCATTACGACACAACTTTGCCCTTATTGGCTTAAGAATTTAGTCACATACATGACGTATATCTGCTATTTCTCCCGAGAAGCAGGTAAAGCAGTGGTAACTGCTTTGTAGTTAATTTACCTGGTAAAATTAAGTTTAAATAAATGATATAAATACTGTAATAGTACTCGTGAGCTTTGTTTATTTGTTATTAGTTATTGTAATGTTGCGCTGCTTTATTTGTTTAATCGTCTAGTCTGTGGAGACATTCAAGTTAATCAAATAAGAATTGCACTGTACACTGTACATGACCATAAAAACTTTGTATCCTTGAAATAAATGTTTTTGATCTTTTCCTTGGCAGTTATCTTTTTACACAGGGCCTCTATGTACACGATAGTTTTTTTTTTCACGACTAACAGTATGGATCAGGAGTTGGTTATTGTAAAAGAAGTAATGTGCATGCAGGTGATATTTGTATAGATTTATCCACACCCTTGTAGCAGTGCTGCCATTGCAGTCAGATCTCGCAAACTAGGAGTATTAGTTGTCTTTATTTCTCTTTATTTCTTGACGCCAACCCTCTCCATTAATCCGGGCTTGGGACTGGCACCTACCTGAGCTGGCTTGCTCCCTTAAGTGGCTGGGTTAGGCTAAACTATATATATATATTTACCAAGACTACAATAAAACATCTCGAAATGTGTAGTCTAGCAAAACGCAGTTTAAAGAAGGTAGCCTACCTGGCGAAATTGCAAACAAATTAAGGGCGTTAGGCAGCCTTTAGATCCTACCCATCATGCACTGCAGTTTTTTGCTAATTCCTCAAATGGAAAACTGTCCATCCATCCATCCATCCATTTTCCAAACCGCTTATCCTACTGGATCGCGGGGGGTCTGGAGCCTATCCCGGAAGCAATGGGCACGAGACAGGGAACAACTCAGGATGGCGGGCCAGCCCATCGCAGGGCACACTCACACACTATTCACTCACGCATACACTCCTATGGGCAATTTAGCAACTCCAATTAGCCTCAGCATGTTTTTGGACTGTGGGGGAAACCAGAGTACCCGGAGGAAACCCCACGATGACATGGGTAGAACATGCAAACTCCACACACATGTGACCCAGGTGGAGACTCGAACCCGGGCCCTAGAGGTGTGAGGCAACAGTGCTAACCACTGCACCACCATGCTGCCCCCTAAATGGAAAACCATTAAATACAAAAGGAAAACAAAAGTGCTGTAAGACTGTATACTTATGTGTATGTTAGTAAAGGCTGTAGCTGACACAACGGACCCCACTAATTAGAAAGGGGTAATTGTACACATGTGGCATCCAGTATGTTCTTCTATAACAGTTTTTAAAAAAAAAAAAAAACTCACATTACACAAATTGGCACTATCAAAACGAGGATTATGGGGAAAATGGGGACTGTGATGGAGATTACATACACGTAGGCATGGTATTTAGTTTTTTTTAATCTGGTCACCTTCCAGAGTAATTGTAAACTAAAACCATCTTCACCCTATTTGATTCTTTATAAATGGACAATCAGTCGTGCAGTAAATGGGGGTATAGAGAGACACAGAGCTTGTCTAACAAGAAACCCTGGGAAGCTAACATTAATAGGGTGGGTATGGATAGCAAAACCATTGATACAGATTACAGATTTATATCTCACCTGAACCCTGGCGGGCTCCGTGCCAATAGGGGTTGGGATTAGGGTTAGTTAACTTAAGTAGTAATATTGATGTGTATATTCTCCTATTCTCCAGTCAGTGAATCGTGAAACGTAATGTTAATATGTTTCTATACCTATATGTTCTGCTTAAAAACCCATAAAGGCAAGCACAGTGTTTAGACATTCTGTTACTTAGACTAGTAAACACTAAGATCCTTCAGCTTTCAATTAACCTGACACAACAGTCTAAACAACAAATGTGTGCCATGTCATTTGTCATCTTTACATCTTGTATCCTTTATATGGTAATTGGATTTTCAAGGTGGAATTGCAGGTCGATCATTTTAAGGATCTAGATGTAAACCTCCCTGGTGTTGCTTTAATATTTTTTTTGCACAATTTGCTTCACACACTTCCTCCAGCAGAGAAGCTTACAATACTACACCCCACCAAATGACTGGATGATGCCTTTTTATTTAAGGTCTGGCTGTGAGCCTCGATTACCGATACACTATCTTCAGGCTCCTGCCGGGATCAGTCAGTATGGTGGACCTTTGGAGGAATGGGTACAAAACCATCAGGAAAGTTTGCAGGTGCTTCAAGAGTATGTGAAGGCTTAGTTGGAGGAACAAGCCACACCACGAAATCGGAAACACAATGAGTTGGTTAATGATTAGGGGTTTGATGAAGGTCAGCTGGTGTGTTTGCGGAACCATGTTCGAGGTAAAATACAGGATCATTGGGATGCCTGTTTGTATATGGTAGTTCGGTGTCCCCAAGATCAGGGTGCAGTTTACTCTGCAACTCCAATGGAGGGGGACGGGGTTGTCCGTCAAGTTCACCGAACAGAGTTGCGTCCAGTACCACAGGGGGTTGTTATGTCAGGGGAAGATGTTCTGGTAATGTCTCCTGAGTCTGGGTTGCCCACAGGGGCAACAGAAATGGAATCGGATTACGGGGACAGGGCTGGTGGGAGGGGTCGCAATAGAGCATCCACAAGTAGGCCTCGTATAATGGAGGAGGTTATGTCCCCCCCGAGGTGTAGAGACCAGTTAAACGTTCGGTGAGGTCCACCACTGGTCATCATACCAACCCTTATAAGTTACCACGGTCAGTGAATGATCGTTCGGTTGGGGAGGAAGACCAGTGGTTTGGGGATAGAATTCTTAGCTGTGATCGTTGGGTCATCAATTTCATTTTGGGGGATGGATTGTAGCCAGGCAATTATAGGCAGGTATAGGAACTGCAGTTCGGACTGGAGGCATAGCCGGGGCGAGATGGCTGTGCATGTTCCGATGGTAGGGCATATTGGCAAAGGAGCAGGCACGGGAAAGACAGGCAGGGTCCTGATAGATTTGGTGGAGCATCGGCGGGCATATTGAATTTGCAGTGTAGCAGCCTTTCTGTTTGCTTGTTTCAGGGGTGAACAATCTTATCCGCAAAGGGCCGGTGTGTATGCAGGTTTTCGCTGCAACTCCCTAATTAGATTTCTAATTAGAGGACTGATTAGCTGAAGAGTCCTCATACCTGGTTTTGAAGAGCTGACCTAAAGGTTACCCCAAAAACCTGTTTTTTTTTTGTTTGAATGGGGCAGTGAGTCATGGGGTAAACTACTGTTCTTTAGGGGTTTTCAAGGTGGAATTACGGGTCGATAATTTTAAGGATCAGGTTGTAAACCTCCCTGGTGTTGCTTTAATATGTTTTATCTGAGGTTGTATCGTGTATTATCAAGCCAGCCGGCTTAGTGGCCTCGGGAGCGGGGTTTAGTGGGAGCAGCTGGCTAGTTTTATTTTCTTTTTTGTTTGTGTCTTTTTCTTTGTTGTATGTATATTTTGGGTTCATTATTAGGCAGGCTGGGCCTTTTGGCACCTGTAGTCTGGGTGCTGGATTGCCCATAGGGGTCTTTTTTATTGCTGTGATTTGCTGTGTCATTCACTAGTGTGATTTGTGCTGGATGTGTTTTTAAGGTTGTGCTGTGGCGTGTACCTGAGCAAACTTTGGGCAACCTGTTCTCTTGTTGGCTTTATTGACAAAGGGTGGATTAGTCTAATTACGGCCTGCTACAAATAGCTGCATATAACGTATAAAAAAAATCACCTTATGGGTGCTCCGTAGGGTAGCAAGATCTTGAGTTTTTTTTACAGTACTCGGGTACGTTTTAAAATTTTCGACCAATCAGCAAACATTATTCTGACAGCATAGCTGGGAAACCAATGAAAAGTGAGTGCAACGTTCTAGAACTTGACTTCGGGTTGACGCTCCCTATAAAAGAGCTGGGTACTGCTTCAAGGCGTTCAGTTGGCGCTACCTCCTGATAGAGTAGCACTGTACGGCTCTTGTTCCGTAAAACAACATCAAAAGGATGAAAAAAAAAACAATATTTAAAGAAGACGAAAAAAATCAATTTTTAAAGAAGACGAAAAAAACATCGTCTAAAAAAATAAGCCAAAAAAATAATATCCGAAGAAGGAAAAACATGCAAAGTAAAAAAAAACAAACAAAAATAAAAAACAATATCCAAAGAAGAAGGAAAAAAACATCCAAAGGGAGAAAAGAAGAACTGAAGGGCCAACGAGGTAGGAGGAAATACAAATTTCGTTTCAGCACCGTTGGAGTGCCAAGCCGTGAAAAGCATTTGGCCAGAAGACAAGGTAAGTGTTGTATCTGTTATTTTAAAACAGCGCTTTTCAAAATGCTGCTTTATAATCGTTTGAGATCGTTAGCCAGTGTGACAGCTGAAGGCTTTTTGAGTTTACCAACATAAAGTTTTATTTCTGTATTAGGACATTGTCAGGAACAATGATGTGTTCATCGCTATGATGTGGTCAAAAAGCGATGCATTGAATCTTAGAAACATTTGTGATTTTTCAAACGATGCTTTTCCTTTTATTTAATCAGTAAAATTTCCATCGGTTTTATATAGTGCCCCTTGAAATATGTCTTTAGCTCATTTTCCGGGCATTTTACTAGAATGCATCCTGAGAAATACACAAGCTCTGCTGCATTTCCGTGCCTCGATGTTTAGTGCCGAGTATAATTGTTGCAGTTGCCTTTTATATATTCCATGAGACCTGTTGGTACCAAGAGAAGTGTGAGACTGTCAGGGTGAATTTATCATACAATCGCACGCATAAATACCTGAGGGTTGCCAGTCCTTTTGCGTTGTTACAGGAGGACTAGAGCTGACGAGTGTGTTTCTACACACTATCAAGGGCATTGTAGTACAGTTTTCTCAGGTGGGAGAATGCTGCCGATCTCCTATTTGACAATACAGCCCTTGATATATTAGAATATTACAGAACTAGAAGCCTTTTGCAAGGAAGAATGTGAGAAAATCCCAAGTACAAGAACTGAAAGCCTTTCAGCTGGCTATAAGAAGCGCTTGTAAGCTGTGATATCTGGCAGAGGAGGTGTTACTAAGTACTGATTACGTAGGGTGCCCAAACTTTTGCAGAGTGCCATAATAATGTTTTTATTTTGTAATTTTGTTCAATTTATGGCATAAAAAGTAACTATTCATCAATGTTTGCTGAAAATATTGTGTATTTTTCCCCCAGTTCCTAAAGAGACTGTATTAACTGATATTGTTGCTTTTGTAATTGAAAAGATGTTATTTGTCAAGGGGTGCCAAACCTTTGCATAAGACTGTACACAGTGTGTGTATGTGTTTATGTGAGTGTGTGTCTGTGTGTGTGTGTGTATATATATATATGTGTGTGTGTGTATATATTTCTGTATATGCATGTGTATATA
Source organism: Brienomyrus brachyistius (assembly GCF_023856365.1). Taxonomy (NCBI): domain Eukaryota; kingdom Metazoa; phylum Chordata; class Actinopteri; order Osteoglossiformes; family Mormyridae; genus Brienomyrus; species Brienomyrus brachyistius. The sequence goes on along the minus strand of NW_026042439.1, from coordinate 214,272 downwards.
TATATTTATATATAGTTCACACACATTCAAACTTATTTGAATACACATTCAAAATTATTTTTATTATTATTATTTTCGTTTTTTTTTTTTTTTGTGTTTTAAAATTTTTTATTTTTGCAATGGAAATAAAAATAAAGCAGTCCTCCGTAGAGGAGGGGTGGTGGAGGGAATATATATATATATATACATATATATAAAATAATTGTCACACAACTGGGGTGACATGCCTTTCCTGCTCACCCAATTTTAGTGCACTTTAGTTATGCATAATGACCTTCTAGTCTCGATACACCCATATATATATATGTATATATATATATAGTTTTTTTTGTTTTTTTTTTTGCAATAGACAATAAAAATAACGCAGTTCTCCATAAAGGAGGGATGGTGGATGGAATATATATATACATATATATAAAATAATTGTCACACAACCTGGGTGACATGCCTTGCCTGCTCACCCAGTTTTAGTGCACCTTAGTTATTCATAATGACCATCTAGTCTCGATACACCCATAAATATATATGTATATATATATAGTTTTTTTTGTTTTTTTTTTTGCAATAGACAATAAAAATAACGCAGTTCTCCATAAAGGAGGGATGGTGGATGGAATATATATATACATATATATAAAATAATTGTCACACAACTTGGGTGACATGCCTTGCCTGCTCACCCAATTTTAGTGCAACTTAGTTATCCATAATGACCAACTAGTCTCGATACACCCATATATATATATATATGTACATATATATATAGTTTTTTTATTAGCAATAGAAAAGAAAAATAACGCAGTTCTCCGTAAAGGAGGGATGGTGGATGGAATATATATATATATATATACATTTATATAAAATAATTGTCACACAACCTGGGTGACATGCCTTGCCTGCTCACCCAATTTTAGTGCACCTTAGTTATCCATACTGACCATCTAGTCTCGACACACCCATATATATATATATATATATATATATATATATATATATATATGTATATATATAGATATTTTTTCTTTTTCTTGTGTTTTTTTTTCGCAATGGATATTAAAAATAAAGCAGTCCTCCGTAAAGGAGGGGTGGTGGAGGGAATATATATATACATATATATATAAAATAATTGTCACACAACCTGGGTGACATGCCTTGCCTGCTCACCCAATTTTAGTGCAACTTAGTTATCCATAATGACCAACTAGTCTCGATACACCCATATATATATATATATATGTACATATATATAGTTTTTTTATTAGCAATAGAAAAGAAAAATAACGCAGTTCTCCGTAAAGGAGGGATGGTGGATGGAATATATATATATATATATATATATATATATATATATATATATATATATATATATATATATATACATTTATATAAAATAATTGTCACTCAACCTGGGTGACATGCCTTGCCTGCTCACCCAATTTTAGTGCACTTTAGTTATCCATACTGACCATCTAGTCTCGACACACCCATATATATATATATATATATATATATATATATATATATATGTATATATATATAGATATTTTTTCTTTTTCTTGTGTTTTTTTTCGCAATGGATATTAAAAATAAAGCAGTCCTCCGTAAAGGAGGGGTGGTGGAGGGAATATATATATACATATATATATAAAATAATTGTCACACAACCTGGGTGACATGCCTTGCCTGCTCACCCAATTTTAGTGCAACTTAGTTATCCATAATGACCAACTAGTCTCGATACACCCATTGTTAGGTTGAAGAAACTGTTAGTAATCATTTGTTATCATTTCTGTATAATCAGCAATGAGTGTAAATATGTATATACATTATTTTGTTTTCCTTTACCTTCATACTTTAGATTATATTAGTTTACACGTATCCTGAGCACGTGTTTAAATAGTTGTCCACCTGAGTAAAACCAGAACTTCTTCTTACTCTCACAGTCTTTTCTTTGTTCTCACTCCAAGACCCCTGCCCCCCATTGACTATATATAAAGGTGCCAAGGGGAACCACCCTTTGTAACACATTCCTTTGTAGCCTAGCATGCAGAGAGTGTGGTTACCCTTGTGCAAGTAAAACTCTAAGTGTGTTGTCTCGTAATTAATGGTGTGTACAGAGTTGGAGTGGAAAGCCTGTCGCTTTCTCCAACATATACTGTACTGTAGTTTGGTCCTGTGTGCAGAGTTGGAGTGGAAAGCCTGACGCTTTCTCCAACATATAATTTGGTCCTTCGAGCCGGATTCGAGGACACCTGACGACATCGCCAGCACGCCGAGAGGAGCGACACTGAAGCCTGCCGGCAGCCACTCGGAGACGGGTGCAGAAAAGACCTGTGACGTGAATTCGTCATCAGGCCGGTGGTTAGAACTGCGCTCGACGTCTGGTGATGTCTGACGGACCTCGGTGGCGGAACACAGGCACACAGGACAGGTGAGACAACAAAGGTTATTCAGCGAAATAACCGGGTCAATTGACGTGGGTTAGGCTTAGCCGTAATTAAGCAGAAAAGGGGTTAGGCTTAGCCGTAATTAAGCGAAATATGAACATGCATGTATTGTGTGAATGACTGGACTAAGACTATTAAAGAGGCTTAGAGTTGCTTCTGTCAGTCCATTTCTTATTTTGCCTGGTGGGAAAGAAGTACTGGTGATTGAAGGATCAAGGACGGGTTTCATCCCTGAAAACCGATACCGCTGCACGAACAGCGTGTAGTAGAAGGCCGTATTGGTGTCCTCCCATATATCTTGTACCAGTGAATTTCCACCCAGGACCTGTGTAGTGCGGAGACGGGAAAGAAAAAAAATGGGAAAGAATCAGAGTAAGAGGATTGAACTAGAGGGAGATGAGAAGTTTATGGAAGGATATAAACCAGGTTCAGGACAAATAAGTAATCAGAGGTGGAGAAAAAAACATGGGTTTGAAGGGAAACTCCACACTCCAGATATCTTAAAATTACAAGGAAATTTAAGACTAGAAATGTTACAAACCTTGAAGAAAGGAAAATTGGAGAAAAGGAAAAAAGAATATAAGTATTCAGATAATTGGTTGGAACAAAGTAAGTTAAGAGATGTACGTAGAAAGCAGAAAAAGGATGATAGAAAGGATAAATTAACTGCAGCCGCTCTAATCACTTTAGATGATGAGACGGTGGCCAAAATAAAACATAGAGAAAATAGACCACCAACACCACCACTATTGCCTGCCCCTATGCAACCCGTAGATAGAAGGGAAATAAAACAACCATCAGCTATGGGCACAATACCAAAGAAGCCATCAGCTCTTCCTTCTTCCCCCATTATAACTAGGAGTAGAGATCCTACGTTATACCCTGTGCGCGATCTAGCTACTGCTAAGATTCGATGGCATCCGCGAAATGAAGGCATTGATATTGATAGTGAAGAGGAAGAAATAGAATTACAATGCCCCCTAGTGGAGGTGGCAAACCCTAATAGAGAGCCAGATGGAGGACCTGAAACAATGTTAGTCTATAGACCATGGACAGCTGAAGATAGAACGGCAGCATTAAAAGGAATACCTCCTGTTGATGAAGGGGTACCAGAATTTTGGACAGCAATATTGGAACTACAGAGCAGTTTCCACCTGAATGGTAGAGAAATGTTCCAGTGTTTAAGACAGCTGTTCAATCATAAATGGGGAAGAGTAGCAGGAGACTTTACTGGTCATGGACCAGACAATCAACCACTTGCACATAATTCACAAGCTCTGCAACAGAGTATGGAGCAATTACATGGAAGGATAGAGACAGTGTTTATGAGACGAGCAGATTATGGCAGAATTGCACAATGCAAGCAAAAAGATGGAGAAGAGCCAGAGGATTTTATGGATAGGATGAGAGTGGTGTTTAGAGGGAATTCAGGAATTCCTTATAATGAGGAAAATGGAGGAGTTTATCAGCAACAGTTAAAACGTGCGTTCATCACAGGGCTAAAACCTGAACTGAAGAGATACATAGATAAACATTGGGTACATCAGAATACTGGTTCAGTACAGCAAGCCCTAGAATATGCCCAACACGCCCATACAGCACAAAAACAGAAATCAGACGCAGTGTTTGCTGCTAATGATACTGTTGCAATAATACATATGAATCCTCCGGGGAGGGGAGGGTTCAGAGGAAGGTCACGAGGCCGAGGAAGGGGGAGAGGTGCTTTTAGGAGCAATCAGCGAAATTTATTACAGCAAGATAACACTTGCTGGACATGCGGAAAACTTGGGCACTTAGCTAGGCAATGTAGAACCAAGTTTATAAACAACCCAAATTCCACAGAGAATCAATGACAATTAGCCTGTGAACTATCAAAAGAGCCAGATAAGCTGCAAAAACAGGATGAGACAGAAGAGATAGATTTGCAAGCAGTTTACCAGCTGCTAGCACTAAAACAACTTGAAGAACTACCAAAACGAAGGCTTATTATAAATGGGAAAATATATGAGTGCCTATGTGATACAGGAGCCTGTAGGACAGTGTTAACCACTAGCCCTCCAAGGGTCACCTTTTCTTCGTCCTCCATAAATATCCGAACTGCAGGAGGCCAAGCTGAAAGTCATCAATTGACAAATCCAGTTAGCATAAAAGATGAGGAAACAGAGTTAGAATGTCACGCCCAAGTGCTAATAAGCCCTTCATGTCCAGTCAATCTGTTAGGAAGGGATCTTATGATACAAATGGGTATTAGTGTGATTGCAACACCCACTGGCATGAAGGCTATAGTAGAAAAGCAAACTTTCGTGATACATGGCATGTCAGCTCCACAGTATTATTGGTCCCTAGATCTGGGGGGGACAGCACAGACACGTGAAATATTGAGAAAAACTAGAGAAAAGCAGTCCCCTAAACAAACCCAGTTCATGCCTGACGATGCCTTACACGTCACTATGTGGTACAAAGGCACCCTAGGACCAGATTATGCCTATGACAAAACGTTTCATGCCCTTCAAGACACTTGTATCACCTTACAACATATATATGTTAACTCCACTACTGGCTTTTCTGCTGCTTCAGTCATCTTATCTAATAAACAACAGGCTGTGTTCAGAGGGGAAACACCACACGTATCTCTATCAAAACCACCTCAGATGCAGTGGAGGGACGTAGAGATGTTCTTACGAGATTCCATGCACAGTTACAATAACTACCAACCCGTACCTGGCTCCTTTTGGAGCTATGACAAAAAACACAATGTGTGGCGGTTTCCTTTGGGATGGAGAGTTCAAACCACTCTCACCACACACTTGCAGGACCCAACCTGACAAATTTTTCCAACCCTGGAGGAGGGATCATGTCCAGATCTAGATCGCCTCCCGGAAGGGTTGTGGTCGTCCTCCCCCACTGATGTAGGACTGGTAAAGGGGTTTCCACCTTACAAAGTAATTGTGAAATCAGAACACCGTCCGGTAGTTAGACAATACCCGTTAAAACCTGAAGCAGAGAAAGGTATAGCCCCTGTAGTGCAGGATATGTTGGCATCAGGAATATTGCGAGAGGCTCCTGAGGCCACTTGCAATACTCCTATATTCCCCGTCCAGAAGGGACATACAGGGAAATGGCGCATGGTGCAGGATTTAAGACCAGTAAATGAAATAGTACAACATGCTGCACCAGATGTGCCTAATCCACACCTTTTGTTAAATTCCTTGTCCCCTGACAAGAAGTATTTTTCAGTAGTGGATCTGAGTAATGCCTTTTTCTCAGTACCACTACATCCTGATTCACAACACTTATTTGGTTTCACTTATAAAGGACATAAATACACATACACTAGACTCCCTCAAGGGTTTTCAGAAAGTCCACATGTATATACAATGGCACTACGCTATTCAATGAGTTCCTGTAAAATACCATCCCATAGTCAAGTGCTATTGTATGTAGATGATATATTAATTGCTTCAGATACAAAACAGCATTGCAAAGAAGCCACACTGTTAGTGTTACAGCATTTGTATGATACAGGACATAAAGCATCAAAACAAAAATTACAGTATTGCAGAGAGGAAGTTATATATCTTGGACATAAACTCTCCCAACAAGGTCGATCATTATTAGAAACTAGAAAACAGGCAATACAAGAGGCACCAAAGCCAAAGACTAAACAGCAAATGATGTCCTTCTTAGGACTTTGCAATTATTGCAGGGAATGGTTACCTGATTATGCTGCACTCGTTCAACCTTTACAAACCCTGATTTATGGGAAGGACATGGCACTGAAAGATAAAATTCAGTGGACAAAAGAAGGAGAATTGGCATTCACAAACTTAAAAATGATGTTACAAACTAATGTGACACTTGCTCTGCCAGATTATCAACAACCATTTATTCTATGTGTTGATGCAAATCAAGGGTATATGAAGGCAGTATTAACACAGCCATTCGGCGCAAAAGAGAGGCCATTGGCGTTCTATTCTAAACGATTAGATGCAGTGGCAGCTGGTTTTCCGCAGTGTTTGCAGGCATGTGCAGCTGCTGCAGAAGCAGTGAAATTATCAGCAGAATTAGTGTTGTGTCACCCACTCACTTTGAAGGTGCCACATTCAGTTTCTTTAGTTTTACTGCAGACGCCACTGCCATTCCTCACACATGTTAGACATCTGACCCTAGTCTCACTCCTGCTTTCACAGTCAAACATCACAATACAGCGATGTGGTCCTCTCAACCCTAGCACCCTTCTTCCGACAGCGGAAGATGGAGAGCCACATTCGTGCAAAGCAGTTGTGGAAGAACAAACCAAACCAAGAGCAGATATTTTACAGACCCCAATACCAGATTCAACAGTTGTTTTTGTAGATGGATCAGCATCAAAAAATGACATGGGGAAGAACAAGGTCGGATATGCTGTAGTTACATCTACTGAAGTGTTGGAGGCCAATGCACTTCCCCCTGCTTGTTCAGCACAAGCGGCTGAACTCTATGCTGTAATTAGGGCATGTGAGCTCTTCAAAAACAAGCCACTTACAATATACACTGATAGTCAATATGTGTTTGGAGCTGTTCATCACCATGCAAGAGTGTGGAAAAATAGAGGATTCAAGACATCGCAAGGAACATCTTTAACTCATACGAACCTATTACTCAGGTTGTTAGATGTTGTGCAATTACCAAATTGCCTTGCGATATGCAAATGTAAGGCACACCAAACTGATGCTTCCGCAATAGCTAAAGGAAACAGTTTTGCGGACATGACGGCAAAAAGTGCTGCACAAAAACAACCTGCCTTAAATGTTACAGATGTCTTGTTGATAGATAGTGATGTACTATGTGATGCACAGACTCATGCACCTAAAACAGAAATACAGAGCTGGATTAAGAGAGGAGCAATACAGCAAGGGAAAACTTATTATATGAATGACAAGCCCATCCTACCAAAAAATTTATACAAGACAGCTGCCTTAGTGAGCCATGGAAACACCCATGTCTCAACAGGAGGGATGGTACATATTATTCAACAATACTTTTATACTATAAATTTTTCTGATTATGCAAAACAATTTTGTCGAGCGTGCTTAATTTGCTGTAAACACAATGCACAAGGCAACATAAGGCCAAAACGTGGCCAGTTTCCCGCAGCTGAGTATCCATTTCAAATTGTACATATGGATTTCATTGAATTATCTTGGTCACAAGGGAAGAAGTGTTGCCTAGTCGTTATAGACACCTTTTCTAAGTGGGTAGAAATATACCCTGTAAAACACTGTGATGCAATGACCGTTGCAAAATGTTTGGTAGGCCATTATTTCCCTACCTATGGCATACCTCATATTATAAGATCGGACAATGGGACTCATTTTGTAAATCAGACCATGTCCCTTTGCTCACAAGCATTAGGGTTTACGATCAAAAATCATTGTGCTTATCACCCCCAGAGCGCAGGCTTGGTGGAAAGGACCAACGGCACCATTAAAACAAGGCTCAGAAAGACAGTGGAAGAGACAAAAAGACCGTGGCCAGAATGTTTGTCTCTAGTAAAATTATGGATGAGAATAACTCCCACTCCTGCAGGATTGACACCATTTGAAATAGTGTATGGTAGACCGTTTCCCTTAGCAACCGAAATGAGTGATATAGGAAAAGCAGACAGAGAAAATACGTTAGCCGATTGGATGCGTAAGCTATTATCATCACAACAAAAACATAACCCCAGTAGTCTGCCAGTAAATTCTGTTTCTGTTCAACAGGATAATCTGCAGCCAGGAGATTGGATCCTGGTCAAGGTCCTGTTGCGAAAGGATTGGAGCACGCCTCGGTGGGACGGACCTTATCAAGTCCTGCTCACAACACCAACAGCGGTGAAAATAGCAGAGCGACCTTCCTGGATACATAAGAGTCACTGTAAGCCCATCAAGCCCGTATCAGAGACCTCTGTACCTTCGGAGTAGCAGTGGAAGTCCGCTACAAAGGCGCAGCAATCAATAGGATACTGACGTCTCAACCCGGTGAAGAAAACAGCTGATCTGCACTCCATTTAGAATGGCTCTGATTGGGTGGGGATGTGGTAAGGTAACTCTCGGTGTAATTCTCTTTATGGGAATTGTTGGTCTGCTTCTGCACTCACCAGAGCAGGTGTTTCGCCCACCTAGATGGACACATGACGGCTCCCACCTGAGACCTATCTCCACAAATGAGACCCATCCTTTCCTACAAAACTACTGGTACCGTTATGTTTATGATTCAGCAAAGAAAGACAATTTAACTAATTGTTATGTCTGTACCCACATGCCATCTCATGCCGATGGATTAACTATATATGGGAAACCTATGAATAAGTCACAAGCAAAGTGTGCTGCCTCTTTTGCAGGTGTAGGCTATCAGCATGATAATATAAAAATAAATGATACAGATCCATATACTGCTGGTTTGGATAATGGCGTATGTGCACAGCAGTTTTGGATCGATTTTGCTATAAAAGTGTCAAATATATCCTTACCTTTATCTGTCCACCTGAACATGGACCCTAAAACATTTAATCACTCAATGTGTTATGACCAAATGAACGGCACCCATCATATGGGGAACACCACCAACTGTGCCCAAATACTAGTACACGGAGAAGGTGCCCCGGTAAACATAAGTGGATTTAGTAATGGCACCTACTGGGTGCAAGGAGTAGCTTGGTTATGTGGACCCCGCGCATATTTCGTTTTGCCCTATAACTGGTATGGTGTGTGCGCTCCAATCTTTGTGTCAGACCATACTTTCCTGGTGTCACTGTCATCTACACCAGCGAACCGCAGGCGCCGGTCCATCATAACTACAGCTTCTCTCCATCCTCATGACAGTGTCTGGGGTTCAGATGTTCCCCAGGAGTTCAAACATTGGTCTACAGACCAGAAAGTATTAATGTCTCTTTTTCCCTGGGTAGGAACAGCAAAGAATACGTTACGATTAGAAACTATTGATTATCGTTTGGGGCTGTTCATAAATAACTCCATCATAATAAATGAGCAACAGAATGGTGAGATAGATGCTATTAAACAGATGGTCATTCAGAATAGAATGGTTTTAGACATACTTACTGCTGCACAAGGTGGTGTGTGCGTGCTTTTAAATAATACCTGCTGTACATATATTCCCGATAATGTGCACTCACCCAACATGACTACAGCCTTGGACCGTCTGCGAGAACTTCAAAAGATCATGACCTTAGACCCTCATGCTGGCCCCTCATGGTTGGACTGGTTTCTTACTGGGTCCTGGTGGCAGTTACTGCTAAAGTTCTCACTCCCCATTCTTGTTACATTATTATTTGTATGTTGTTGTTTCATTTGTATTATACCCTGCCTCCGTTCCATGATACAACATACTTTTAGTTCTGTTTTTCTGCTATACACTGCAGAAGAACGAATGGATTTACTAACCTTGTCTAGCCCTCTTAATAATGATGATGATGTGATCTGAATGACGGTTGTGCTGAAAGTGTTTTTGCAATTTGTACAATACTGATGCTTCTGATCATACTGTCATGATAAACAGGAGGGACTGTTAGGTTGAAGAAACTGTTAGTAATCATTTGTTATCATTTCTGTATAATCAGCAATGAGTGTAAATATGTATATACATTATTTTGTTTTCCTTTACCTTCATACTTTAGATTATATTAGTTTACACGTATCCTGAGCACGTGTTTAAATAGTTGTCCACCTGAGTAAAACCAGAACTTCTTCTTACTCTCACAGTCTTTTCTTTGTTCTCACTCCAAGACCCCTGCCCCCCATTGACTATAAATAAAGGTGCCAAGGGGAACCACCCTTTGTAACACATTCCTTTGTAGCCTAGCATGCAGAGAGTGTGGTTACCCTTGTGCAAGTAAAACTCTAAGTGTGTTGTCTCGTAATTAATGGTGTGTACAGAGTTGGAGTGGAAAGCCTGTCGCTTTCTCCAACATATACTGTACTGTAGCTTGGTCCTGTGTGCAGAGTTGGAGTGGAAAGCCTGACGCTTTCTCCAACACCCATATATATATATATATATGTACATATATATAGTTTTTTTATTAGCAATAGAAAAGAAAAATAACGCAGTTCTCCGTAAAGGAGGGATGGTGGATGGAATATATATATATATATATATATATATATATATATATATACATTTATATAAAATAATTGTCACACAACCTGGGTGACATGCCTTGCCTGCTCACCCAATTTTAGTGCACTTTAGTTTTCCATACTGACCATCTAGTCTCGACACACCCATATATATATATATATATATATATATATATATATATATATATATATATGTATATATATATAGATATTTTTTCTTTTTCTTGTGTTTTTTTTTCGCAATGGATATTAAAAATAAAGCAGTCCTCCGTAAAGGAGGGATGGTGGATGGAATATATATATAAAATAATTGTCACACAACCGGGGTGACATGCCTTGCCTGCTCACCCAATTTTAGTGCACCTTAGCTATTCATAATGACCATCTAGTCTCGATACACCCATAAATATATATGTATATATATATAGTTTTTTTATTAGCAATAGAAAAGAAAAATAACGCAGTTCTCCGTAAAGGAGGGATGGTGGATGGAATATATATATATATATATACATTTATATAAAATAATTGTCACACAACCTGGGTGACATGCCTTGCCTGCTCACCCAATTTTAGTGCACTTTAGTTATCCATAATGACCATCTAGTCTCGATACACCCATGAATATATATGTATATATATATATATATATATATATATATATATATATATATATATATATATATATATATATATATATATATATATAGTTTTTCTGTTTTTTTTTTGCAATAGACAATAAAAATAACGCAGTTCTCCGTAAAGGAGGGATGGTGGATGGAATATGTATATGCATATATATAAAATAATTGTCACACAACCTGGGTGACATGCCTTGCCTGCTCACCCAATTTTAGTGCACCTCAGTTATCCATACTGACCATCTAGTCTCGACACACCCATATATATATATATATATATATATATATATATATATGTATATATATAGATATTTTTTCTTTTTCTTGTGTTTTTTTTTCGCAATGGATATTAAAAATAAAGCAGTCCTCCGTAAAGGAGGGGTGGTGGAGGGAATATATATATACATTTATATAAAATAATTGTCACACAACTGGGGAGACATGCCTTGCCTGCTCACCCAATTTTAGTGCACCTTAGTTATCCATAATGACCAACTAGTCTCGATACACCCATAAATATATATATATATATGTACATATATATAGTTTTTTTATTAGCAATAGAAAAGAAAAATAACGCAGTTCTCCGTAAAGGAGGGATGGTGGATGGAATATATACATACATATATATAAAATAATTGTCACACAACCTGGGTGACATGCCTTGCCTGCTCACCCAATTTTAGTGCAACTTAGTTATCCATAATGACCAACTAGTCTCGATACACCCATAAATATATATGTATATATATAGTTTTTTTTTTTTCGCAATGGACAATAAAAATAACGCAGTTCTCCGTAAAGGAGGGATGGTGGATGGAATATATATATAAAATAATTGTCACACAACCGGGGTGACATGCCTTGCCTGCTCACCCAATTTTAGTGCACCTTAGTTATTCATAATGACCATCTAGTCTCGATACACCCATAAATATATATGTATATATATGTATTGTTTTTTTTTTTTTTTTTTTTTTGCAATAGACAATAAAAATAGCGCAGTTCTCCATAAAGGAGGGATGGTGGATGGAATATATATATACATATATATAAAATAATTGTCACACAACCTGGGTGACATGCCTTGCCTGCTCACCCAATTTTAGTGCAACTTAGTTATCCATAATGACCAACTAGTCTCGATACACCCATATATATATATATATATATATATGTACATATATATAGTTTTTTTATTAGCAATAGAAAAGAAAAATAACACAGTTCTCCGTAAAGGAGGGATGGTGGATGGAATATATATATATATATATATATATATATATATACATTTATATAAAATAATTGTCACACAACCTGGGTGACATGCCTTGCCTGCTCACCCAATTTTAGTGCACTTTAGTTATCCATACTGACCATCTAGTCTCGACACACCCATATATATATATATATATATATATATGTATATATATAGATATTTTTTCTTTTTCTTGTGTTTTTTTTTCGCAATGGATATTAAAAATAAAGCAGTCCTCCGTAAAGGAGGGATGGTGGATGGAATATATATATAAAATAATTGTCACACAACCGGGGTGACATGCCTTGCCTGCTCACCCAATTTTAGTGCACCTTAGTTATTCATAATGACCATCTAGTCTCGATACACCCATAAATATATATGTATATATATATAGTTTTTTTATTAGCAATAAAAAAGAAAAATAACGCAGTTCTCCGTAAAGGAGGGATGGTGGATGGAATATATATATATATATATATATATATATATATATATATATACATTTATATAAAATAATTGTCACACAACCTGGGTGACATGCCTTGCCTGCTCACCCAATTTTAGTGCACTTTAGTTATCCAGAATGACCATCTAGTCTCGATACACCCATGAATATATATGTATATATATATATATATATATACACTGAACAAAAATATAAACGCAACACTTTTGTTTTTGCTCCCATTTTTCATGAGATGGACTTAAAGATCTACAATTCATTCCAGATACACAATATTACCATTTCTCTCAAACATTTCTCACAAATCAGTCTAAATGTGTGATAGTGAGCACTTCTGCTTTGCTGAGATAATCCATCCCACCTCACAGGTGTGCCACATCAAGATGCTGATCTGACATCATGGGTAGTGCACAGGTGTACCTTATACTGCCCACAATAAAAGGCCACCCTGGAATGTGCAGTTTTGTCTCACAGCAAAATGCCACAGATGCCACAAGCATTGAGGGAGCGTGCAATTGGCATGCTGACAGCAGGAATGTCAACCAGATCTGTTGCTCGTGCATTGAATGTTCATTTCTCAACCATAAGCCGTCTCCAAAGGCGTTTCAGAGAATATGGCAGTACATCCAACCGGCCTCACAACCGCAGACCACGTGTAACCACACCAGCCCAGGACCTCCACATCCAGCAGGTTCACCTCCAAGATCGTCTGAGACCAGCCACTCAGACAGATGATGCACGGCCCCATGTTGCAAGGATCTGTACACAGTTCTTGGAAACTGAAAATGTCCCAGTTCTTGCATGGCCAGCATACTCACCGGACATGTCACCCGTTGAGCATGTTTGGGATGTGCTTGACCGGCGTATACGACAGCGTGTACCAGTTCCCACTAATATCCAACAACTTCGCACAGCCATTGAAGAGGAGTGGACCAACATTCCACAGGCCACAATTGACAATCTGATAAACTCTATGCGAAGAAGATGTGTTGCATTGTATGAGGCAAATGGTGGTCACACCAGATACTGACCGGTTCTGAGTCCCCAGACCCCCAATAAAGCAAAAAACTGCACATTCCAGGGTGGCCTTTTATTGTGGGCAGTATAAGGTACACCTGTGCACTACCCATGATGTCAGATCAGCATCTTGATGTGGCACACCTGTGAGGTGGGATGGATTATCTCAGCAAAGCAGAAGTGCTCACTATCACACATTTAGACTGATTTGTGAGAAATGTTTGAGAGAAATGGTAATATTGTGTATCTGGAATGAATTGTAGGTCTTTAAGTCCATCTCATGAAAAATGGGAGCAGAAACAAGAGTGTTGCGTTTATATTTTTGTTCAGTATATATATATATATATATATATATATATATATAGTTTTTCTGTTTTTTTTTTGCAATAGACAATAAAAATAACGCAGTTCTCCATAAAGGAGGGATGGTGGATGGAATATGTATATGCATATATATAAAATAATTGTCACACAACCTGGGTGACATGCCTTGCCTGCTCACCCAATTTTAGTGCACCTTAGTTATCCATACTGACCATCTAGTCTCGATACACCCATATATATATATATATATATATATATATATATATATATATATATATATATATATATATATATATATGTACATATATATAGTTTTTTTATTAGCAATAGAAAAGAAAAATAACGCAGTTCTCCGTAAAGGAGGGATGGTGGATGGAATATATATATATATATACATTTATATAAAATAATTGTCACACAACCTGGGTGACATGCCTTGCCTGCTCACCCAGTTTTAGTGCACCTTAGTTATCCATAATGACCATCTAGTCTCGATACACCCATAAATATATATGTATATATATATATATATATATATATATAGTTTTTTTATTTTTTTCGTAATGGACAATAAAAATAACGCAGTTCTCCGTAAAGGAGGGATGGTGGATGGAATATATATATACATATATACATTTATATAAAATAATTGTCACACAACCTGGGTGACATGCCTTGCCTGCTCACCCAGTTTTAGTGCACCTTAGTTATCCATACTGACCATCTAGTCTCGATACACCCATAAATATATATACTGAACAAAAATATAAACGCAACACTCTTGTTTCTGCTCCCATTTTTCATGAGATGGACTTAAAGACCTACAATTCATTCCAGATACACAATATTACCATTTCTCTCAAACATTTCTCACAAATCAGTCTAAATGTGTGATAGTGAGCACTTCTGCTTTGCTGAGATAATCCATCCCACCTCACAGGTGTGCCACATCAAGATGCTGATCTGACATCATGGGTAGTGCACAGGTGTACCTTATACTGCCCACAATAAAAGGCCACCCTGGAATGTGCAGTTTTTTGCTTTATTGGGGGTCTGGGGACTCAGAACCGGTCAGTATCTGGTGTGACCACCATTTGCCTCATACAATGCAACACATCTTCTTCGCATAGAGTTTATCAGATTGTCAATTGTGGCCTGTGGAATGTTGGTCCACTCCTCTTCAATGGCTGTGCGAAGTTGTTGGATATTAGTGGGAACTGGTACACGCTGTCGTATACGCCGGTCAAGCACATCCCAAACATGCTCAACGGGTGACATGTCCGGTGAGTATGCTGGCCATGCAAGAACTGGGACATTTTCAGTTTCCAAGAACTGTGTACAGATCCTTGCAACATGGGGCCGTGCATCATCTGTCTGAGTGGCTGGTCTCAGACGATCTTGGAGGTGAACCTGCTGGATGTGGAGGTCCTGGGCTGGTGTGCTTACACGTGGTCTGCGGTTGTGAGGCCGGTTGGATGTACTGCCATATTCTCTGAAACGCCTTTGGAGACGGCTTATGGTTGAGAAATGAACATTCAATGCACGAGCAACAGATCTGGTTGACATTCCTGCTGTCAGCATGCCAATTGCACGCTCCCTCAATGCTTGTGGCATCTGTGGCATTTTGCTGTGAGACAAAACTGCACATTCCAGGGTGGCCTTTTATTGTGGGCAGTATAAGGTACACCTGTGCACTACCCATGATGTCAGATCAGCATCTTGATGTGGCACACCTGTGAGGTGGGATGGATTATCTCAGCAAAGCAGAAGTGCTCACTATCACACATTTAGACTGATTTGTGAGAAATGTTTGAGAGAAATGGTAATATTGTGTATCTGGAATGAATTGTAGATCTTTAAGTCCATCTCATGAAAAATGGGAGCAAAAACAAAAGTGTTGCGTTTATATTTTTGTTCAGTGTATGTATATGTATACATATAGTTTTTTTTGTGTTTGTGAAAACGGGTCTTTAATCGGGGAAACGGAGCGGGTAGAGCAGGACGGAACGCAGGCATTGACAAACTACAATGACGGACAGGGCAAACAGGTAAGACCAGGACTTAAAATAGGTCATGACTAATCAAAGTAATCGGGCAAAGCAGGAGACGATCAGGGAAGCACACGTGGGTAATCAGGGGGCGTGGCACACACGAGGAGCAGACAAGCCGGGCATATATGTATATCTATATAAAACCTCATTAATGAGGGACAGGGAACAGAACGGACAGACAGAACTGGCACAGGGGAAGGAGCCAGGACAAGACTTGACATAAGACAGGAAAGGCAGAGAAACAGATCAGAAAGGGGGACACGGAGGGAACAGGCAGGACAAAAGGACCGGGAGTGAACGAAGGGAACATCGGGGAAAGAGGAGCAGAAGCCAGAGGGACGAGGGACAAAGAGAGGAGGGACAGAGACAGGAGGAACAAAGCGAGGGGGAGCAGAGGCAGGAGGGACAAAGACGGGAGGCCAGGGAGAGAAGGAGGGGGAACCAAGAGGAGCCCGAGGGAGACCCAGCGGGCGACGGGAGGCAGCCGGAAGGGCTGCAGGCGGCCGGGAGGCCGGAGCCGGAGGGGCCGAGGAGACGGGGTGAGGGACAGACGCAGGGACGAAGGAGGGAGTCGGAGGGGAGACCAGGGAAGGGGACGAAGGAGCTGGAAGGGACCCTGGCGAGGGCAAGGAGAGAGGGGGAGCCGCAGCAGACGGCGACGTCCTCCGACACGCCAGAGCGGGAGGACCAGCAGGCGAATGAGGAGCCGCCGTCGGGGGGCCCGCAGGCAACCGATAAGACGCCGGAGGAGGGACCGAGGCAGGGCGACGAGGCCGCGGAGGGGGACCCGCAGACGACAGCCGACCCGGAGGGCCAGGACCCGCAGGTGCCGACCAAGCCCTAGCGCCGGCGAGGGAGGGCGAGCCAGGGGGCTGGGCGGGTGGGACCCCAGCCGTGCGTCTGTGTCCTCTCCCCTTATGGGACACAGACATAAGGACCTGCGGCCGGGGTCGGGCTCGTCGGGGTGAGGGTACCAGAGTCACAGGGGGAGAAGGGACTGGAGTGGGGCCAGGGACTGGAGCTGCAGGCTGCAGAGGGGGCGCCTGCCCGGGAGCTGCAGGCAGGGAAAGCGCCTCGGACGTGGGCGCGGTAGCTGCAGGCAGCGGAGACGGCTGCTCGGGCTCTGGGGCCGCAGGGGGCACTTATTTTATTATATAAAATAAGTGTCACACAACCGGGGTGACATGCCTTGCCTGCTTGTGGGATGAGGAAGACTCAGGGACTGGAAATGGGATTAAAACTGAAGATGTGCTCATTCCTTTGTGTATTTACAAATTTTCCTTCCGTCAGACATGAGGAGTTTGCTGCTATATTTGGCACTAATAGAGATTCTGATGCTGCTATTTTTATTGTCTATTAGTTTGTTATTATTTACAAGTTCTGTTGTGTTTTTGCATTTTTCTCTTCTGGTTAATTAACTGCTGTCTGTTTGCTGTGAAGTATGAGTGTGGTGAGTAAGACTCAGGGACTGGAAGTGGGATTACAACTAAAGATAACATGCTTATTCCTTTTTGTATTGTTTACAAATTTCCTTCCGTCAAACATGAGGAGTTTGCTGCTATATTGTGCACTAACAGAGATTCTGATGCTGCTATTTTTATTGTTTATAAATGTGTTATTGTTTCCAAGTTGAGTATTCAATAAATGCTAAATTGAGAAATTTTGTGTATCGTTTGTTATTATTAGTGTGATATTTTACCATGCAAATAGAGGGGAAAACGTCCAATTATCGGCCAAAAAAAATCAGCAGCATATATCGGCCATCGCCTGACCCTTGACTTGAAAAACCCATATCGGTCGACCTCTAGTAACAGTACATTCTGTCCAATTCATCCATCGAGTTAAGTCACACACCCACTTGAGGGGGCACTCCGGCAGACGTGAGGATGGGGATGTTCTTTCCGCTATAACATCCACTGCAGAAGTACATCTCGCTCCTGTTCACAGGGCTTACTTCAATGATGAAGCAGGGCTGGTTGTCTGGACAAGAAGTTGTCCTGCTGCTGGGTCTCGGTGCCGTTTTTCCACCTAAGCTTGAAGGTGGAAATGTGTTCCAACTTGGTCCCTGGGACTGCAGCATAGCCAAACATCGCGAGCAGCGTCGGCCACACCCACCACCAGAACCATCACACCGTCCTATACACATAAAGAAGAACTAAAACATAGAGTGTTGTGACAATCTATGCGTTAATGTTTGGCAGCATAGGTGATTCATTAAAATTATACCGAAGAATGGAAAATGTGATATTTAGAATATTTTTTGCCATTTAGTAGCTAATTTAAGCACTTACCCAATGCCTCAATTTGTTTTAGGTCAGTAATGTCTGAGCCAAAAGAATGAATGTATGAATTTAATACAATTCACCCACTCCCACCCACACACAAATCTGAAATTCAATTTAAGACACTTCTTAAACATTAGTGCATTAACAAAAAAGGAAAATCTTAAGAGATTCAGTAGGATTTTCTATGTTAGACTTAAGCTAATAGTTCAATAGTTTTTACATATTTCAATATACCAATTTGACTTTAATGTTGAAACAGATGCTAAAACATGGAATAATTTCATAACTAGAGAAACATGTTATTCACAAACACTAGCAAAGGTAGCTTATAGTTAAGCTTACTTAAGTCAGCAAGTCAGGCTACAGTGTGTAAGAATAGTCGTAAACGATAATTTGTCTCAGTCTTACATGACAGAATAAGTAAACAGAAAATATAAAATGGCTGAAACAGCGTCATTAACGCCAGCTACAGTAGAGGCGCAGAAAAGGTGTCATGACTGAAGTATTCCCAAACTCTGGAAGACCGTATGCGAGCCTTTTTTGCCGCGTGTTTCTCCAGAGGCTCCGGAGCTCCGCTGGTTGACACAGCCATGTTGGTTCATGTGCAGGGGGACGAGCGGCAAATTTCTTTTTTGCAGGGTGGTAGGTGATGTCTCATTAATATTTATTAATTTACTTACAAAATGGTGCGGCACTGCATCCAAGCCTGCGGCACTCAGAGTCACAAATACAGTGGAAACCATTTGTAGTAATTACGTCTGTCTGGCTGATTTCCAACTAATTGATATTTGTATATTTATTACATGAATATAAGGTAATATAAGGTAATAGAAGAGGTATTTAATGGTTTTCCATCTGAGGAATTTGCAAAAAACTGCAGTGCATGATGGGTCGGACCTAAAGGCTGCCTTAACGTCCTCATCTGTATGACGACATACATCAAGACTAGGAAGGTGCATAATGTTCATGTCTGGTTGCGTTTGTTGGTCCAGAAAGTAATTCAATTTCGCCATGTAGGTTACGTTCTTAAAAACTGCTTGGATATAGCCCGATTATATGCTGTGGGCCTTTTAATTTCTTTGTTTACCAGGTAGGCTACCTTCTTTAAACTGCGTTTTGTTAGACTACATATTTAGGGAGGTCTTTATAAATTTATAGTAGTCTTCATAAATATGTACATAGTTTAGCCTAACCCAGCCACTTAAGGGAGAAAGCCAGCTCAACTAGGTGTCGGTCCCAAGCCCGGATTAATGGGGAGGGTTGGCGTCAAGAAATAAAGAGACTGTATCTTCACTGCATGACTGATGTCAAAATGTGTGAAATATGTGGTTGTATTAATAAATGCATTAAAGTAGGTTAATGATTCTGTGCTGTCTAAATTGTATAGAAAATTTCTACGTATAGCCAAACAAATCTCCTCCTGTTTGAAAAGGCATAGAAAAAGCAATTTAGCCACTAAAACTTTACAGTTTTTGTGAGGGACAGTCGAATTCTCTCGTTTCTCTCGTCAAGTTTTTTTGTGATCCTGCACCTACACTTTGCCGGCCCCAGGAGGATGGGCTCCCCCTTTGAGTTTGGTCCCTCCCAAGGTTTCTTCCTTCTTGGGAGTTTTTCCATGCTATCGGCGCCTATGGCTTACTCACTGGGGGCTTTGGGTGGGCATGATATAAAGCAAAGCATTTTCCCTCCCAGTTTCCTCCTCTGGTCCACATTGCAGGACCATCAGCCATCAGAAACAGCCAGACGGTCTCCTTCAGCTTCTTTAGTGTCCTTGGAAGCCAAGGCAGTTTTAGGTCTGAGAAGAGGTTTATCAGAAGGACACATATTACGTCGTTTGTCCTGAAATGTAACATGGGGAGGAAAAGTTAAGCGGTTTAGTCAGATTGGAGTCGTTTATTCAGCAGTGGCAGCGCCAGTGACTTAATGCTACAGGTGCTATAGGGGAGTGAGATTATTTAGACCGGGTGCTTTAGCTTTTCAGCTTATGTAGATGGTGTATAGAAGCACACAGCACGATAAGCTACAGCATGGATAAAATAGGATAAAATATGAAATTCTAACGTCTAGCTCACAGAGCCTCTATGTGTACTTTGAAGAAAAAATACACTACAAGTATGCTGTAAAAACCGCAAAAATGTCTTACACAATATACAGATTTTACAGATAGTTAAAGAAAAAATGAAACCAATATTTTGGGGGTGCTGTGGGGGTACTATGGTCATTGGAGGAGGAGCTAGAGCCCCCCCCCCCAAGCTTTTCCTTGGTGCTGCCACTGTTGTTCAGATTAAAAGTAACATTGTCATTAATAAACAGTACTCTGATCAAATTTTTGCATGTACAAACACAATCAAAGTTTAACCACATGTTTAGACACAATTCACACACCTGTTACATTTCCATAATGCTAAGACTCTCTACACTTACTTCATCCACTTTCTTGTTTGGTACACAGTCATTTGATGGATGTGTAAGATCATTACCAGACCGTCTGCTGCAAACTCTACAGTTAATGAATGGCTGCAAAAACACACAGACACACAAAAACAGTATTTAAAGAGTGGTGGGCAATAAATACAGTGAGAGAAGGTGTAGTAAAGATATATCTAATGATTTAAGGCAGAGCTGCTGGAGTGCAGGGTTTAATGACACAGAACAATTTTAGAGGAAAGAGCTTCCAAAGCAGGGTCACCATAAGGCTATATTATACAAAGCAAGTTCATCTAAAAGTATGAACAACAAATCCCGTTTAACTGAACACTGCTCTGTATTAAAATACTGTCCTCCGATCAAGCTAAGTGGTCCTGTAGTTCACTATTTAAAGAGGTAAATTTAAAGGGTAATTCACACTGCACATCTACCCTGCTCTGACCAGGTTTAATTACTGGCTTTCTAATTAAAACAAGAGTTAAGTCCTGCCCTTTCACCACAAAACACCACACTGCCATTTAAGGCTGATTTCAACAATGAGTTTTAGTTAACCTGGCTCGATTGAGTTAACTCTGGGTATGTAAAACCCGCTTTGTAGTACAGCCCACAGGTCTTTAAATAAGGCCAGCTAGGGTTCATAGCTCGAAGCATAATCTACAGGTCACCCCTCAGATGATTAGCATTTGCTTCTGCCTGGTAATCCAGCCTTTAAGCCTGTAAACCTACTAAAATTTGAGAATAAGGTGAAGGAACTGGCTCTTTGAGGCCACCTATGTATTTGTTACTTTATTGTTGGCTAACTTTCCCCCGCAGGGCATCAAAAAAGTTAACATGAACCTAAATTAATTTGCTAACTGATATGTCCAATGCTCACAGTCACAGTGACTCTTTACTTACCCTCTTGTCCATGAAAATACAGTCAGCCCGATGGTCTGTTGCAGTTGACTTTGGACATTTTGTTGCTCTCAAGAGAATCTCAATGTCAATGTATTCACTGCTGATCTAAATCACATAAACACGTTATATACAAAATTGCCTACAACTGTTTTAAAGGCAATATAACAAACAATAATCACCCAAAAAATGGCAAACTGTCACAGACTTGACTGCAGCAGATTCAGAGAGAAACTGTGAGAAGGTAAAATTGACCAGGGCTGAGATATACAACCATCACTTTCATTGTGAAGAGACATTAAGCATCATATGCATTGAAATTAAAACATCAAAATCAATGTGATACTCATTAGTTCAGCTTGCAGATGATGAAAGTTTCACACTTTTGTAAACACTTTCTCAGCAGTTACCTTCGGACGGCCCTGGATGTTATAGAAATTCATGTGCTGACGGGTTCCTTGATGAGCATTTTCGACTGCGAGTTTAATGGCCGTCTTGTGAGTGCAGGGAGACTGTGGTAATCTTGCTGGGCCTCTGTGGAGATAAGCAGAGCTCCATAAGCCAAAACCAGAAGCAGCAGGCGGGTCATCTTCCTCTCAGCTTTGAAGGGAGAAGCAGGACTGAGGACACTGATCTGTGGTCCCCTTATCCAGCACGTCCAGGGGCGTGTCCTTCACTCGAAACAAACAGACCTTTGAACAACATTGGAAAACTCTTCAGGATGAATTGAGGCAGGTGGTCAAGTGGGTTTATTGTTATTTCAGCAATATACACAGTACACAGTGAAAGGAAACATTGTTCCTCCTGGACCACGGTGCAACACAAAGAAGAAAAACAGAAACAACACAAGATGACACAAGTGCGGGCAAGATAGAACTATACAGAGTGAAAGGAGCACAAACAGAGGGAGAAAGTGCAAGATAAACACAAGAGCAACAATACAATACTACAGGACAAGACAGCGCAGTCAAGAACACAGAGTGCAGCCAGAGCTAACCTGAATAGGGGCATCAAGGTTGCCAGGCAGGCAGAGAAACAGAAAATAGAGGTCTACTTCACATACAACAACCCACAGTGGGTGTGGCAGGGAATACAACACATTACAAACTTCAAAGGCAACAACACCGTCACTGTTAACAGCAACGCCCTTTTAGCAAAGGAGCTAAACAGCTTCTTTGCTCGTCTGGAGGAACACAGAGCAGACATAGCCACACTGCCCCCTCCCCCAATCTCCAGCACTCACAGACTCCCTCTGCAGGAACACCACGCGAGAAGGCACATTGCATCTCTAGGTGTGTGGAGTTTAAGACAAGGCAAGTGATGCTACGATAATATAATTCCTTGGTAAGACCCCACCTAGAATATTGTGTGCGGGTTTGGTTACCATACCTTAAGAAGGACATTGCTGCCTTGGAAAAGGTGCAACGTAGGGCAACGAGAATGATTCCTGGTCTTAGAGGAATGTCTAATGAGGAGAGGTTAGCTGAGCTGAATCTGTTTAGCCTCGAGCAAAGGAGACTAAGGGGGGACATAATCCAGGTGTTTAAGATTCTAACAGGTCTGGATGCTGTTCAGCCAAATGGCTATTTCAATGTTAGTTTAAATACCAGAACTCGTGGCCATAAGTGGAAATTAGCTGGAGAACATTTTAAAACGAATTTGATGAAGCATTTCTGTACACAGCGTGTAGTTAGAGTATGGAATAGTCTTCCTGTTATTGTAACACAAGCTAAAACCCTGGGTTCTTTTAAATCAGAGCTAGATAAGATTTTTGAGCTATTAGCTAAGTTCTCCTCAAAGGAGCTTGATGGGCCGAATGGTCTCCTCTCATTTGTAAATCTCTTTGGTTCTTATGAGTCAGCTTACAGAGATGAGGTCCAGAAACTGATAGGTTGGAGTTCAGCAAACAATTTGGCACTAAACAGCACAAAGACAAAGGAATCACTGACTTCAGGAAGGATGGAGGCGACACTGGCCTGCCTAGAAGGATGGATGGATGTTTTTATTGACATTGTAAGTACAATGAGATTTAGTTTGGAACGCGCCAGCAGCTACACAGTATATTTACAATTATATAGATTGTGAGGCATAAAATAAGGTGTGAGTAATATAACATAACGACATAATATAAGTAATCATTAATTAATCATTACAGATGGTATGAGGTGTGAACCGCTAGGCTGCTATGGCATGTTTGGTATCAAACCGATGGAAAATCACTCCAGTTTCCAAATCTGGTCAGTGGTTACCACGAAAGTGAATATATCAAAAGTTACACCAGCCTAACGAAAATCATCAATACAAGGGAAATCACTCTGGTCATAAATCTCAAAAGGACTGATACAGACCCCCTTCCGAAAGCCCGCCAAATGGATGGTCAGCCATTGGTCCAGGAGTCGAATTCCTGGTCACTCCTATTCACGAACTTTACACTATAAAACCTGGCACCTCAGAACAAAGCCAGGAGAGGAGAAACAGAAGGGAGGAGAAAACAAAAGACCATCAGCACGAAGAGAGGCAGAGAACATCAGCCCAAGAGAAGAGAAGCCCACAAGAAGCCCTCCTGAAGCCTATCAGTGAAGACCCAGCTGGACAGAGAACTGCAACCAAGCCCAAGCTTCACCAGGAGAGGGAATCAGAGGGGCTCCACTCCAACAACCGCTGCAAACACCGCGCCTCCCTGAGTGCCATCACCCATCAGCTCATCAGCCTCCGCAACCAACTGCCAAGACCCCCCCCCCCCCACTCTGCAACCAAGTAAACAAACTTCCTTTCATTTATAACAACCTAAACTCCTATTCACCTGCTATATTACTTTAGGACAGTATTTCCACAAATTGCTTGCTTTGCAGAACAGTATTTTCCCTTTTAAGGTTACTCATTTTAAATCTGGTCATTGCATTTTCATGATTACATTGTTTGTGTCCACTCCGTTATTTCGTGTTTATTGTTTGTTAGGTGTAATGTCTGTCTTATGTTAGTTATAGGAATAAATGCATGTCTTTTACACAACTTCAGCCTCCGTTCATTGAGTGCTCACAAGAATCCCTGCCTGTGCGATCTACGCTCTGAAACCTCAAATTCGCCTGAAATATCGCGAGACTCTCTCTCATTGGCCGTGAGGGGAGCTTCGCTACCGATCGTTTACATTACCTGGTGACGCAGCTCGTTGGACAAGCCTTCTATTCTAACCCAGGTTATTACGTGATACTGGTTATTAATGAGTTCCATTTAAGTCACACATTAACAGACTCACGGTGTTTCGCAATTGAGTTTGAGCCGACCATTCAGCATAAAAATTGGTTAATAATCACAAGGCACAAGGTTTAAACTTATTCTGAGCACACAATTTAAACTTTTTATGACCGAACGTGCAGTGAAGAAGCGCTACTGTCAACTGGTTGCAAAAGTCGCACTCATGGCAATCTGAAGGCATTTAAGCGGGATCATATGGGCTTATTATAGTTATTTTTATTTCTATTATTAGTAGTTATATTATTTTGTTTTATTTTCGGTGATTTCATTGTAGTTCTTTCGTATTAAACTGCAGTAAACTTTAACCCTATGTCTGACGAGATTCTCAGATGTAGCGCTTTGTTTCCAGGTTCAATTCGGACGAGTGTCTCCGTTTCTATATATCCTGGGAGAGATCTCTCTATTAGCGAACGGGAATACTTGTTATGAGGTTCTAACCTAAATTATGTTGCGCTTGGACATAAGACCGATAGCTTAGTTACCTATCAGGATCATACTCGTATGTGTGTGCCTGCTTTAGACAAAGCAAGTTTAACACAACTTTGCGCTGTGAGCCAAGGGTGTGTCATTTAGAAATTGGGAGTCTCCTGTGCTTGAGACCCGCCGTGGTTAAGCACCATTTGCGACGAGATATAGTGCACTCACAATTTAAATCTGTCGCCGTAACGCGTGCGCCGTCTCGCTTCAGTAATTGTTTTAAGGGGTGATGACGAAGATGACGAATTTACTTTCCTGAAGAGGAGCAGGATGGGTCACGCGTTCTGTAAGATTTGTCTCCCACGGGGAAGGAACGATGTCAGTCGGCATGAAAAATCCAAGTCATTAGTGAATGACAGAGCCGCATGAGTGAACATGAAAAATTAATAGAAAATAAATGACAAATGGTTATTTTATATTTTATATATTTTATATATTTATATTTATATTATATTTTATATAATTTATATTATTTTATATTTCCTGTCTTAAAATGTAAGGGATACACGTGGTCATTTCCGTTGTTTCCTGTTTCCTGCGAGAGTGATACTGACTGCTAGCGCGCGAACTTTGAAACCATAGATATCACCTAAATAATAATTCGAGTTAAGTCATTGGGAAAAAGCTTCGCAAGATTAATAATCCTCCAAAATAAATAAATAAAATTTCCCAGACCCCGACGGATTAATCACCTACGCAAGTACCGACCCACGATCTTCGTTCAATTAAGAAGGTGCTTCCAGCCTTACAGCCTCAGTTTACGTAAGTACAACGCCATGTCTACTGTTCCGTGTTCTGAGTGTAATATGTTTAGCTATTCTTCTCCAGTCATTAGCGGTATTTATACATGTGAGAAGTGTCAGTTAGTCGCTAGACTGACGGAGAAGATTGTAGTGTTAGAGGGACGTATCCGGACGTTACATAACATTCAGGAGAATGAGAGTTTTATTGACTCAGTATTAGCGGCTCCTGATATGTCCGCGATAGCCAGTAAGTCTCCCCCTGCTCCGGCAGCAGAGCCTTCGCAGCAAGGCGAGTGGGTGACGACCCGGCGGCATAGTCGCAAATCCAAACCAAACTTACACCGGCACCATTCGCCTATCCGCGTTTCCAACAGGTTCTCCCCACTCAGTGAAACTCCCACTGAGACGCCTGTTGAAAGTGCTCTAATAATTGGTGATTCTATTCTAAGAAACGTGAGAGTAGCGACTCCAGCGACCATTGTAAATTGTCTCCCGGGTGCCAGAGCGACCGACATCTCGGCAAATTTAAAAGTGCTGGCTAAAAGTAAACGTAAATACTCTCAGATAGTTATCCACGTCGGCACTAATGATGTCCGATTGAGGCAATCGGAGATCACAAAGGCAAATTTTAAAGAGGTGTGCAACATTGCGAAGAAGATGTGTGTGTCAGTAACGTGCTCTGTCCAGACTAAAAACTCAAGTCCAGACTAAAAACACACCTGTTTAGTTTAGCGTATAGGGACACTAGTTCTAGCCCTAGCTAACTCTTCACTCCCAGGCAGACCTGTAGTGTGAGGTGTAGAGCTGGGTGGGGATCGGTGCCATTGGCTTTGGATGAACTGGATTGTCAGTGCTGTCACTCTAGCTTTGCAATCTCTTGTGGAACTGGAGTGCTGACATTTCAGGGACTCCCCATGCCGGCATTCCCACTTGCCTCTCCCTCCTACTGATGCTGCCATAGCCATATCTGCCGGAGCTTGCAGATTGCACTTCATATTGTACTCACCTAGCTTTTAGCACTGCCAATAGCCTCCTCTACTATGCCTAATTGTACATTTTATTTCCCCTACTCCTCCTGGGGGTGATGCCTGGAGACCTCAATCTATCAAGATATCCAGCACACCCGACCACCACCAGTGACGTCCCTGCATCCAGCTCGCCGTTCTGATCTTCCATGTATGACCCGCTGCCTTACCTCTGGTTGCCTGGCAATTGGAAGAAGACTCGGCTTCGGCATTGGCTTATCTTCCTTGCTCTCCTCTCTCTATTTGACTATCCCTGCCGGCCCCTGGAGGATGGGCTTCCCCTTTGAGTCTGGTCCCTCTCAAGGTTTCTTCCTTCTAGGGAGTTTTTCCTTGCCACTGTCGCCTATGGCTTACTCACTGGGGGCTTTGGGTGAGGATACTGTAAAGCGCTTTGAGACAATGTAATGTTGTGATAATGCGCTATATAAAAATAAATTTGTTTGTTTGTTGTTGTTGATACTGGAGCCTGGTTGCGGTGGTGGGATGGCTCACGGCGGGTGCCGGAAAATTTCCTTTATTTTCAAATCCAAACCTTGACAGGTATGCTGCTGTTCCAAATCATGGGTGCATGTTACAAGTGCGGAACATATTTTAACTTAGTACTAACTTAGCATCATATTTGATCTGATTCGACTGAATATCCCAGGTTTCCATCTCTCATGCATCTGGTGTGACGTGTTTTCAGACTCTCAGGCTGGCGCAAAGAAATCTTACGGGAATTGAACGTCTCACTCCGGCCAGCTGACCAAAGTTGGTAACCTTGGTATTGTGTGTAGGAGATTCGGTATAACTATAATTTCGTTCTCCATTTACATGCCCGTAGTGTCTTTAAGTGTTATGTAGTTTTGCCTGAAACGCAAAAATAAAACAAAGCAATTAAAGCCGATCAGTGGCTCAAATTGTGCTGTAGCGATTGAAGAACTTTTGTCGGAAGTTGGATTCGAACTTGGGATGCCTTACTTGGGAGAACAGAATACCAGAATAGAGTAGGTTAAGTCCAGCCTTGGCTTCCAAGCTGACGTTTTTCTACATATGTGCTTGTGTATCATGGACAGTAAGAGGGGGCAGGCAAGGAGAGAATTTCTCTCTTTGGGGATCAATAGAGTGTTGTTATTATAACGTCTAAAAAGTATGATGGTCTGTCGATAAATCAATAAGAAAATAAATGAAGTCGTTTTCGCGAACACGCTGGAAAAGCCAGGGGCCGGACCGACTGTAGGGGGCGTGGCCAGAGACAGCCATCTCAGGCTGTCAAGTCTCCCGTTTTGGCCGGGAAACTACCGTATTTTACTTCTCTTTCCCGCCGTCCTCCCGTATTAGTATTTTCCCGTAAATCTCCCTTATATTATATAGTTGCTGGATAGTGTAGTGGTAAGATCGCCGCCTTTCACACGGGAGACCGGGGTTCGAATCCCGGTTGTGGCCAAAAATATATTTTATATATTTATATTATATTTATATTATATTTTTTATATATTGTATTATATAGTTGCTGGATAGTGTAGTGGTAAGATCGCCGCCTTTCACACGGGAGACCGGGGTTCGAATCCCGGTTGTGGCCAGAAACAACTGCTATCACAACTAGAGATTGATGAGGTACAACACGATTGCTACGACAAGGGGGAGCCAGGACGACAGGTCAGGGGGGAGATATCATCATCCCCACATTCCGAGATTGGGTACCAAGCCCCATATATATTAGTAGGCTGAATACAAGAGCAGCTGACCTGAGAAATAAGAAATAAGCTAACCTGGACCCTCCGACCAAAAATAATAATATATATCTACGGGAACGAGAAAGCAGAGAACAAGAACAAGATTTGTAAATGTAAGATTTGAAGGCATGAAAAATAGAATAGTTCTCGTCATTAGTGAACATGTGTCTCGTCATTGTGTATCATGGACAGTAAGAGGGGGATCAATAGAGTGTTGTTATTATAACGTCTAAAAAGTATGATGGTCTGTCGATAAATCAATCAGATAAATAATGAAGTCGTTTTCGCGAATAGTGTAGTGTTAAAGTACATATATATTAGTAGGCTGAATACAAGAGCAGCTGACCTGAGAAATAAGAAATAAGCTAAGCTGGAAACCTGGACCCTCCGACCAAGAATGCGTGAAGTACCCTCAGAAGGTCTACTAGAAGATGTACGTAGAAGACTACTACAGATCAGCTGATCTACACCACAGCAACAGTGATCCTTGAGCTGGAGCCGGACCGTCTTTGAAGACTCCGTAAATCTCCGTATAATAATATATATCTACGGGAACGAGAAAGGAGAAAGCAGAGAACAAGAACAAGATTTGTAAATGTAAGATTTGAAGGACCCCCGGCATGAAAAATAGAATAGTTCTCGTCATTAGTGAACATGTGTCTCGTCATTGTGTATCATGGACAGTAAGAGGGGGATCAATAGAGTGTTGTTATTATAACGTCTAAAAAGTATGATGGTCTGTCGATAAATAATGAAGTCGCTGGACTTCACGCGAACACGCTGGAAAAGCCAGGGGGCGTGGCCAGAGACAGCCTGCTGACCATCTCAGGCTGTCAAGTCTCCCGTTTTGGCCGGGAAACTACCGTATTTTACTTCTCTTTCCCGCCGTCCTCCCGTATTAGTATTTTCCCGTAAATCTCCCTTATATTATATAGTTGCTGGATAGTGTAGTGGTAAGATTGCCGCCTTTCACACGGGAGACCGGGGTTCGAATCCCGGTTGTGGCCAAAAATTTATTTTATATATTTTATATATTTTATATATTTATATTTATATTATATTTTATATAATTTATATTATTTTATATTTCCTGTCTTAAAATGTAAGGGATACTGGAGCCTGGTTGCGGTGGTGGGATGGCTCACGGCGGGTGCCGGAAAATTTCCTTTATTTTCAAATCCAAACCTTGACAGGTATGCTGCTGTTCCAAATCATGGGTGCATGTTACAAGTGCGGAACATATTTTAACTTAGTACTAACTTAGCATCATATTTGATCTGATTCGACTGAATATCCCAGGTTTCCATCTCTCATGCATCTGGTGTGACGTGTTTTCAGACTCTCAGGCTGGCGCCTGAGAAACGTCTCACTCCGGCCAGCTGACCAAAGTTGGTAACCTTGGTATTGTGTGTAGGAGATTCGGTATAACTATAATTTCGTTCTCCATTTGCATGCCCGAAGTGTCTTTAAGTGTTATGTAGTTTTGCCTGAAACGCAAAAATAAAACAAAGCAATTAAAGCCGATCAGTGGCTCAAATTGTGCTGTAGCGATTGAAGAACTTTTGTCGGAAGTTGGATTCGAACTTGGGATGCCTTACTTGGGAGAACAGAATACCAGAATAGAGTAGGTTAAGTCCAGCCTTGGCTTCCAAGCTGACGTTTTTCTACATATGTGCTTGTGTATCATGGACAGTAAGAGGGGGCAGGCAAGGAGAGAATTTCTCTCTTTGGGGATCAATAGAGTGTTGTTATTATAACGTCTAAAAAGTATGATGGTCTGTCGATAAATCAATAACAATATCAATGAAGTCAATGTTTATCTAAAGGAATCAGAATTCAGGAAAAGCCAGGGGCCGGACCGAGTGTAGGGGGCGTGGCCAGAGACAGCCTGCTGACTGTTCCAAATCATGGGTGCATGTTACAAGTCCGGAACATATTTTAACTTAGTACTAACTTAGCATCATATTTGATCTGATTCGACTGAATATCCCAGGTTTCCATCTCTCATGCATCTGGTGTGACGTGTTTTCAGACTCTCAGGCTGGCGCAAAGAAATCTTACGGGAATTGAACGTCTCACTCCGGTCAGCTGACCAAAGTTGGTAACCTTGGTATTGTGTGTAGGAGATTCGGTATAACTATAATTTCGTTCTCCATTTACATGCCCGTAGTGTCTTTAACCGGCTGCACAAACTGGATCCGCCTCCATTACGACACAACTTTGCCCTTATTGGCTTAAGAATTTAGTCACATACATGACGTATATCTGCTATTTCTCCCGAGAAGCAGGTAAAGCAGTGGTAACTGCTTTGTAGTTAATTTACCTGGTAAAATTAAGTTTAAATAAATGATATAAATACTGTAATAGTACTCGTGAGCTTTGTTTATTTGTTATTAGTTATTGTAATGTTGCGCTGCTTTATTTGTTTAATCGTCTAGTCTGTGGAGACATTCAAGTTAATCAAATAAGAATTGCACTGTACACTGTACATGACCATAAAAACTTTGTATCCTTGAAATAAATGTTTTTGATCTTTTCCTTGGCAGTTATCTTTTTACACAGGGCCTCTATGTACACGATAGTTTTTTTTTTCACGACTAACAGTATGGATCAGGAGTTGGTTATTGTAAAAGAAGTAATGTGCATGCAGGTGATATTTGTATAGATTTATCCACACCCTTGTAGCAGTGCTGCCATTGCAGTCAGATCTCGCAAACTAGGAGTATTAGTTGTCTTTATTTCTCTTTATTTCTTGACGCCAACCCTCTCCATTAATCCGGGCTTGGGACTGGCACCTACCTGAGCTGGCTTGCTCCCTTAAGTGGCTGGGTTAGGCTAAACTATATATATATATTTACCAAGACTACAATAAAACATCTCGAAATGTGTAGTCTAGCAAAACGCAGTTTAAAGAAGGTAGCCTACCTGGCGAAATTGCAAACAAATTAAGGGCGTTAGGCAGCCTTTAGATCCTACCCATCATGCACTGCAGTTTTTTGCTAATTCCTCAAATGGAAAACTGTCCATCCATCCATCCATCCATTTTCCAAACCGCTTATCCTACTGGATCGCGGGGGGTCTGGAGCCTATCCCGGAAGCAATGGGCACGAGACAGGGAACAACTCAGGATGGCGGGCCAGCCCATCGCAGGGCACACTCACACACTATTCACTCACGCATACACTCCTATGGGCAATTTAGCAACTCCAATTAGCCTCAGCATGTTTTTGGACTGTGGGGGAAACCAGAGTACCCGGAGGAAACCCCACGATGACATGGGTAGAACATGCAAACTCCACACACATGTGACCCAGGTGGAGACTCGAACCCGGGCCCTAGAGGTGTGAGGCAACAGTGCTAACCACTGCACCACCATGCTGCCCCCTAAATGGAAAACCATTAAATACAAAAGGAAAACAAAAGTGCTGTAAGACTGTATACTTATGTGTATGTTAGTAAAGGCTGTAGCTGACACAACGGACCCCACTAATTAGAAAGGGGTAATTGTACACATGTGGCATCCAGTATGTTCTTCTATAACAGTTTTTAAAAAAAAAAAAAAACTCACATTACACAAATTGGCACTATCAAAACGAGGATTATGGGGAAAATGGGGACTGTGATGGAGATTACATACACGTAGGCATGGTATTTAGTTTTTTTTAATCTGGTCACCTTCCAGAGTAATTGTAAACTAAAACCATCTTCACCCTATTTGATTCTTTATAAATGGACAATCAGTCGTGCAGTAAATGGGGGTATAGAGAGACACAGAGCTTGTCTAACAAGAAACCCTGGGAAGCTAACATTAATAGGGTGGGTATGGATAGCAAAACCATTGATACAGATTACAGATTTATATCTCACCTGAACCCTGGCGGGCTCCGTGCCAATAGGGGTTGGGATTAGGGTTAGTTAACTTAAGTAGTAATATTGATGTGTATATTCTCCTATTCTCCAGTCAGTGAATCGTGAAACGTAATGTTAATATGTTTCTATACCTATATGTTCTGCTTAAAAACCCATAAAGGCAAGCACAGTGTTTAGACATTCTGTTACTTAGACTAGTAAACACTAAGATCCTTCAGCTTTCAATTAACCTGACACAACAGTCTAAACAACAAATGTGTGCCATGTCATTTGTCATCTTTACATCTTGTATCCTTTATATGGTAATTGGATTTTCAAGGTGGAATTGCAGGTCGATCATTTTAAGGATCTAGATGTAAACCTCCCTGGTGTTGCTTTAATATTTTTTTTGCACAATTTGCTTCACACACTTCCTCCAGCAGAGAAGCTTACAATACTACACCCCACCAAATGACTGGATGATGCCTTTTTATTTAAGGTCTGGCTGTGAGCCTCGATTACCGATACACTATCTTCAGGCTCCTGCCGGGATCAGTCAGTATGGTGGACCTTTGGAGGAATGGGTACAAAACCATCAGGAAAGTTTGCAGGTGCTTCAAGAGTATGTGAAGGCTTAGTTGGAGGAACAAGCCACACCACGAAATCGGAAACACAATGAGTTGGTTAATGATTAGGGGTTTGATGAAGGTCAGCTGGTGTGTTTGCGGAACCATGTTCGAGGTAAAATACAGGATCATTGGGATGCCTGTTTGTATATGGTAGTTCGGTGTCCCCAAGATCAGGGTGCAGTTTACTCTGCAACTCCAATGGAGGGGGACGGGGTTGTCCGTCAAGTTCACCGAACAGAGTTGCGTCCAGTACCACAGGGGGTTGTTATGTCAGGGGAAGATGTTCTGGTAATGTCTCCTGAGTCTGGGTTGCCCACAGGGGCAACAGAAATGGAATCGGATGAGGACTCTGTGATTTTACGGGGACAGGGCTGGTGGGAGGGGTCGCAATAGAGCATCCACAAGTAGGCCTCGTATAATGGAGGAGGTTATGTCCCCCCCGAGGTGTAGAGACCAGTTAAACGTTCGGTGAGGTCCACCACTGGTCATCATACCAACCCTTATAAGTTACCACGGTCAGTGAATGATCGTTCGGTTGGGGAGGAAGACCAGTGGTTTGGGGATAGAATTCTTAGCTGTGATCGTTGGGTCATCAATTTCATTTTGGGGGATGGATTGTAGCCAGGCAATTATAGGCAGGTATAGGAACTGCAGTTCGGACTGGAGGCATAGCCGGGGCGAGATGGCTGTGCATGTTCCGATG
This sequence comes from Brienomyrus brachyistius, assembly GCF_023856365.1. Taxonomy (NCBI): domain Eukaryota; kingdom Metazoa; phylum Chordata; class Actinopteri; order Osteoglossiformes; family Mormyridae; genus Brienomyrus; species Brienomyrus brachyistius. Next base: position 179,949 of record NW_026042439.1, on the reverse strand, counting down.
GTAGGGCATATTGGCAAAGGAGCAGGCACGGGAAAGACAGGCAGGGTCCTGATAGATTTGGTGGAGCATCGGCGGGCATATTGAATTTGCAGTGTAGCAGCCTTTCTGTTTGCTTGTTTCAGGGGTGAACAATCTTATCCGCAAAGGGCCGGTGTGTATGCAGGTTTTCGCTGCAACTCCCTAATTAGATTTCTAATTAGAGGACTGATTAGCTGAAGAGTCCTCATACCTGGTTTTGAAGAGCTGACCTAAAGGTTACCCCAAAAACCTGTTTTTTTTTTGTTTGAATGGGGCAGTGAGTCATGGGGTAAACTACTGTTCTTTAGGGGTTTTCAAGGTGGAATTACGGGTCGATAATTTTAAGGATCAGGTTGTAAACCTCCCTGGTGTTGCTTTAATATGTTTTATCTGAGGTTGTATCGTGTATTATCAAGCCAGCCGGCTTAGTGGCCTCGGGAGCGGGGTTTAGTGGGAGCAGCTGGCTAGTTTTATTTTCTTTTTTGTTTGTGTCTTTTTCTTTGTTGTATGTATATTTTGGGTTCATTATTAGGCAGGCTGGGCCTTTTGGCACCTGTAGTCTGGGTGCTGGATTGCCCATAGGGGTCTTTTTTATTGCTGTGATTTGCTGTGTCATTCACTAGTGTGATTTGTGCTGGATGTGTTTTTAAGGTTGTGCTGTGGCGTGTACCTGAGCAAACTTTGGGCAACCTGTTCTCTTGTTGGCTTTATTGACAAAGGGTGGATTAGTCTAATTACGGCCTGCTACAAATAGCTGCATATAACGTATAAAAAAAATCACCTTATGGGTGCTCCGTAGGGTAGCAAGATCTTGAGTTTTTTTTACAGTACTCGGGTACGTTTTAAAATTTTCGACCAATCAGCAAACATTATTCTGACAGCATAGCTGGGAAACCAATGAAAAGTGAGTGCAACGTTCTAGAACTTGACTTCGGGTTGACGCTCCCTATAAAAGAGCTGGGTACTGCTTCAAGGCGTTCAGTTGGCGCTACCTCCTGATAGAGTAGCACTGTACGGCTCTTGTTCCGTAAAACAACATCAAAAGGATGAAAAAAAAAACAATATTTAAAGAAGACGAAAAAAATCAATTTTTAAAGAAGACGAAAAAAACATCGTCTAAAAAAATAAGCCAAAAAAATAATATCCGAAGAAGGAAAAACATGCAAAGTAAAAAAAAACAAACAAAAATAAAAAACAATATCCAAAGAAGAAGGAAAAAAACATCCAAAGGGAGAAAAGAAGAACTGAAGGGCCAACGAGGTAGGAGGAAATACAAATTTCGTTTCAGCACCGTTGGAGTGCCAAGCCGTGAAAAGCATTTGGCCAGAAGACAAGGTAAGTGTTGTATCTGTTATTTTAAAACAGCGCTTTTCAAAATGCTGCTTTATAATCGTTTGAGATCGTTAGCCAGTGTGACAGCTGAAGGCTTTTTGAGTTTACCAACATAAAGTTTTATTTCTGTATTAGGACATTGTCAGGAACAATGATGTGTTCATCGCTATGATGTGGTCAAAAAGCGATGCATTGAATCTTAGAAACATTTGTGATTTTTCAAACGATGCTTTTCCTTTTATTTAATCAGTAAAATTTCCATCGGTTTTATATAGTGCCCCTTGAAATATGTCTTTAGCTCATTTTCCGGGCATTTTACTAGAATGCATCCTGAGAAATACACAAGCTCTGCTGCATTTCCGTGCCTCGATGTTTAGTGCCGAGTATAATTGTTGCAGTTGCCTTTTATATATTCCATGAGACCTGTTGGTACCAAGAGAAGTGTGAGACTGTCAGGGTGAATTTATCATACAATCGCACGCATAAATACCTGAGGGTTGCCAGTCCTTTTGCGTTGTTACAGGAGGACTAGAGCTGACGAGTGTGTTTCTACACACTATCAAGGGCATTGTAGTACAGTTTTCTCAGGTGGGAGAATGCTGCCGATCTCCTATTTGACAATACAGCCCTTGATATATTAGAATATTACAGAACTAGAAGCCTTTTGCAAGGAAGAATGTGAGAAAATCCCAAGTACAAGAACTGAAAGCCTTTCAGCTGGCTATAAGAAGCGCTTGTAAGCTGTGATATCTGGCAGAGGAGGTGTTACTAAGTACTGATTACGTAGGGTGCCCAAACTTTTGCAGAGTGCCATAATAATGTTTTTATTTTGTAATTTTGTTCAATTTATGGCATAAAAAGTAACTATTCATCAATGTTTGCTGAAAATATTGTGTATTTTTCCCCCAGTTCCTAAAGAGACTGTATTAACTGATATTGTTGCTTTTGTAATTGAAAAGATGTTATTTGTCAAGGGGTGCCAAACCTGCACTTGCATAAGACTGTACACAGTGTGTGTATGTGTTTATGTGAGTGTGTGTCTGTGTGTGTGTGTGTATATATATATATGTGTGTGTGTGTATATATTTCTGTATATGCATGTGTATATATATATTTATATATAGTTCACACACATTCAAACTTATTTGAATACACATTCAAAATTATTTTTATTATTATTATTTTCGTTTTTTTTTTTTTTTGTGTTTTAAAATTTTTTATTTTTGCAATGGAAATAAAAATAAAGCAGTCCTCCGTAGAGGAGGGGTGGTGGAGGGAATATATATATATATATACATATATATAAAATAATTGTCACACAACTGGGGTGACATGCCTTTCCTGCTCACCCAATTTTAGTGCACTTTAGTTATGCATAATGACCTTCTAGTCTCGATACACCCATATATATATATGTATATATATATATAGTTTTTTTTGTTTTTTTTTTTGCAATAGACAATAAAAATAACGCAGTTCTCCATAAAGGAGGGATGGTGGATGGAATATATATATACATATATATAAAATAATTGTCACACAACCTGGGTGACATGCCTTGCCTGCTCACCCAGTTTTAGTGCACCTTAGTTATTCATAATGACCATCTAGTCTCGATACACCCATAAATATATATGTATATATATATAGTTTTTTTTGTTTTTTTTTTTGCAATAGACAATAAAAATAACGCAGTTCTCCATAAAGGAGGGATGGTGGATGGAATATATATATACATATATATAAAATAATTGTCACACAACCTGGGTGACATGCCTTGCCTGCTCACCCAGTTTTAGTGCACCTTAGTTATTCATAATGACCATCTAGTCTCGATACACCCATAAATATATATGTATATATATATAGTTTTTTTTGTTTTTTTTTTTGCAATAGACAATAAAAATAACGCAGTTCTCCATAAAGGAGGGATGGTGGATGGAATATATATATACATATATATAAAATAATTGTCACACAACTTGGGTGACATGCCTTGCCTGCTCACCCAATTTTAGTGCACCTTAGTTATCCATACTGACCATCTAGTCTCGACACACCCATATATATATATATATATATATATATATATATATATATATGTATATATATATAGATATTTTTTCTTTTTCTTGTGTTTTTTTTTCGCAATGGATATTAAAAATAAAGCAGTCCTCCGTAAAGGAGGGGTGGTGGAGGGAATATATATATACATATATATATATAAAATAATTGTCACACAACCTGGGTGACATGCCTTGCCTGCTCACCCAATTTTAGTGCAACTTAGTTATCCATAATGACCAACTAGTCTCGATACACCCATATATATATATATATATGTACATATATATAGTTTTTTTATTAGCAATAGAAAAGAAAAATAACGCAGTTCTCCGTAAAGGAGGGATGGTGGATGGAATATATATATATATATATATATATATATATATATATATATATATATATATATATATATATATATACATTTATATAAAATAATTGTCACACAACCTGGGTGACATGCCTTGCCTGCTCACCCAATTTTAGTGCACTTTAGTTATCCATACTGACCATCTAGTCTCGACACACCCATATATATATATATATATATATATATATATATGTATATATATATAGATATTTTTTCTTTTTCTTGTGTTTTTTTTTCGCAATGGATATTAAAAATAAAGCAGTCCTCCGTAAAGGAGGGATGGTGGATGGAATATATATATAAAATAATTGTCACACAACCGGGGTGACATGCCTTGCCTGCTCACCCAATTTTAGTGCACCTTAGTTATTCATAATGACCATCTAGTCTCGATACACCCATAAATATATATGTATATATATATAGTTTTTTTATTAGCAATAGAAAAGAAAAATAACGCAGTTCTCCGTAAAGGAGGGATGGTGGATGGAATATATATATATATATATACATTTATATAAAATAATTGTCACACAACCTGGGTGACATGCCTTGCCTGCTCACCCAATTTTAGTGCACTTTAGTTATCCATAATGACCATCTAGTCTCGATACACCCATGAATATATATGTATATATATATATATATATATATATATATATATATATATATATATATATATATATATATATATATATATATATATATATAGTTTTTCTGTTTTTTTTTTGCAATAGACAATAAAAATAACGCAGTTCTCCGTAAAGGAGGGATGGTGGATGGAATATGTATATGCATATATATAAAATAATTGTCACACAACCTGGGTGACATGCCTTGCCTGCTCACCCAATTTTAGTGCACCTCAGTTATCCATACTGACCATCTAGTCTCGACACACCCATATATATATATATATATATATATATATATATATATATATATATGTATATATATAGATATTTTTTCTTTTTCTTGTGTTTTTTTTTCGCAATGGATATTAAAAATAAAGCAGTCCTCCGTAAAGGAGGGGTGGTGGAGGGAATATATATATACATTTATATAAAATAATTGTCACACAACTGGGGAGACATGCCTTGCCTGCTCACCCAATTTTAGTGCACCTTAGTTATCCATAATGACCAACTAGTCTCGATACACCCATAAATATATATATATATATGTACATATATATAGTTTTTTTATTAGCAATAGAAAAGAAAAATAACGCAGTTCTCCGTAAAGGAGGGATGGTGGATGGAATATATACATACATATATATAAAATAATTGTCACACAACCTGGGTGACATGCCTTGCCTGCTCACCCAATTTTAGTGCAACTTAGTTATCCATAATGACCAACTAGTCTCGATACACCCATAAATATATATGTATATATATAGTTTTTTTTTTTTCGCAATGGACAATAAAAATAACGCAGTTCTCCGTAAAGGAGGGATGGTGGATGGAATATATATATAAAATAATTGTCACACAACCGGGGTGACATGCCTTGCCTGCTCACCCAATTTTAGTGCACCTTAGTTATTCATAATGACCATCTAGTCTCGATACACCCATAAATATATATGTATATATATGTATTGTTTTTTTTTTTTTTTTTTTTTTGCAATAGACAATAAAAATAGCGCAGTTCTCCATAAAGGAGGGATGGTGGATGGAATATATATATACATATATATAAAATAATTGTCACACAACCTGGGTGACATGCCTTGCCTGCTCACCCAATTTTAGTGCAACTTAGTTATCCATAATGACCAACTAGTCTCGATACACCCATATATATATATATATATATATATATATGTACATATATATAGTTTTTTTATTAGCAATAGAAAAGAAAAATAACACAGTTCTCCGTAAAGGAGGGATGGTGGATGGAATATATATATATATATATATATATATATATATATATATATATATATATATATATATATATATACATTTATATAAAATAATTGTCACACAACCTGGGTGACATGCCTTGCCTGCTCACCCAATTTTAGTGCACTTTAGTTATCCATACTGACCATCTAGTCTCGACACACCCATATATATATATATATATATATATGTATATATATAGATATTTTTTCTTTTTCTTGTGTTTTTTTTTCGCAATGGATATTAAAAATAAAGCAGTCCTCCGTAAAGGAGGGATGGTGGATGGAATATATATATAAAATAATTGTCACACAACCGGGGTGACATGCCTTGCCTGCTCACCCAATTTTAGTGCACCTTAGTTATTCATAATGACCATCTAGTCTCGATACACCCATAAATATATATGTATATATATATAGTTTTTTTATTAGCAATAAAAAAGAAAAATAACGCAGTTCTCCGTAAAGGAGGGATGGTGGATGGAATATATATATATATATATATATATATATATATATATATATATACATTTATATAAAATAATTGTCACACAACCTGGGTGACATGCCTTGCCTGCTCACCCAATTTTAGTGCACTTTAGTTATCCAGAATGACCATCTAGTCTCGATACACCCATGAATATATATGTATATATATATATATATATATATATATATATATATATATATATAGTTTTTCTGTTTTTTTTTTGCAATAGACAATAAAAATAACGCAGTTCTCCATAAAGGAGGGATGGTGGATGGAATATGTACATGCATATATATAAAATAATTGTCACACAACCTGGGTGACATGCCTTGCCTGCTCACCCAATTTTAGTGCACCTTAGTTATCCATACTGACCATCTAGTCTCGATACACCCATATATATATATATATATATATATATATATATATATATATATATATATATATATATACATGTACATATATATAGTTTTTTTATTAGCAATAGAAAAGAAAAATAACGCAGTTCTCCGTAAAGGAGGGATGGTGGATGGAATATATATATATATATATATACATTTATATAAAATAATTGTCACACAACCTGGGTGACATGCCTTGCCTGCTCACCCAGTTTTAGTGCACCTTAGTTATCCATAATGACCATCTAGTCTCGATACACCCATAAATATATATGTATATATATATATATATATATATATAGTTTTTTTATTTTTTTCGTAATGGACAATAAAAATAACGCAGTTCTCTGTAAAGGAGGGATGGTGGATGGAATATATATATACATATATACATTTATATAAAATAATTGTCACACAACCTGGGTGACATGCCTTGCCTGCTCACCCAGTTTTAGTGCACCTTAGTTATCCATACTGACCATCTAGTCTCGATACACCCATAAATATATATACTGAACAAAAATATAAACGCAACACTCTTGTTTCTGCTCCCATTTTTCATGAGATGGACTTAAAGACCTACAATTCATTCCAGATACACAATATTACCATTTCTCTCAAACATTTCTCACAAATCAGTCTAAATGTGTGATAGTGAGCACTTCTGCTTTGCTGAGATAATCCATCCCACCTCACAGGTGTGCCACATCAAGATGCTGATCTGACATCATGGGTAGTGCACAGGTGTACCTTATACTGCCCACAATAAATGGCCACCCTGGAATGTGCAGTTTTTTGCTTTATTGGGGGTCTGGGGACTCAGAACCGGTCAGTATCTGGTGTGACCACCATTTGCCTCATACAATGCAACACATCTTCTTCGCATAGAGTTTATCAGATTGTCAATTGTGGCCTGTGGAATGTTGGTCCACTCCTCTTCAATGGCTGTGCGAAGTTGTTGGATATTAGTGGGAACTGGTACACGCTGTCGTATACGCCGGTCAAGCACATCCCAAACATGCTCAACGGGTGACATGTCCGGTGAGTATGCTGGCCATGCAAGAACTGGGACATTTTCAGCTTCCAAGAACTGTGTACAGATCCTTGCAACATGGGGCCGTGCATCATCTGTCTGAGTGGCTGGTCTCAGACGATCTTGGAGGTGAACCTGCTGGATGTGGAGGTCCTGGGCTGGTGTGGTTACACGTGGTCTGCGGTTGTGAGGCCGGTTCGATGTACTGCCATATTCTCTGAAACGCCTTTGGAGACGGCTTATGGTTGAGAAATGAACATTCAATGCACGAGCAACAGATCTGGTTGACATTCCTGCTGTCAGCATGCCAATTGCACGCTCCCTCAATGCTTGTGGCATCTGTGGCATTTTGCTGTGAGACAAAACTGCACATTCCAGGGTGGCCTTTTATTGTGGGCAGTATAAGGTACACCTGTGCACTACCCATGATGTCAGATCAGCATCTTGATGTGGCACACCTGTGAGGTGGGATGGATTATCTCAGCAAAGCAGAAGTGCTCACTATCACACATTTAGACTGATTTGTGAGAAATGTTTGAGAGAAATGGTAATATTGTGTATCTGGAATGAATTGTAGATCTTTAAGTCCATCTCATGAAAAATGGGAGCAAAAACAAAAGTGTTGCGTTTATATTTTTGTTCAGTGTATGTATATGTATACATATAGTTTTTTTTGTGTTTGTGAAAACGGGTCTTTAATCGGGGAAACGGAGCGGGTAGAGCAGGACGGAACGCAGGCATTGACAAACTACAATGACGGACAGGGCAAACAGGTAAGACCAGGACTTAAAATAGGTCATGACTAATCAAAGTAATCGGGCAAAGCAGGAGACGATCAGGGAAGCACACGTGGGTAATCAGGGGGCGTGGCACACACGAGGAGCGGACAAGCCGGGCATATATGTATATCTATATAAAACCTCATTAATGAGGGACAGGGAACAGAACGGACAGACAGAACTGGCACAGGGGAAGGAGCCAGGACAAGACTTGACATAAGACAGGAAAGGCAGAGAAACAGATCAGAAAGGGGGACACGGAGGGAACAGGCAGGACAAAAGGACCGGGAGTGAACGAAGGGAACATCGGGGAAAGAGGAGCAGAAGCCAGAGGGACGAGGGACAAAGAGAGGAGGGACAGAGACAGGAGGAACAAAGCGAGGGGGAGCAGAGGCAGGAGGGACAAAGACGGGAGGCCAGGGAGAGAAGGAGGGGGAACCAAGAGGAGCCCGAGGGAGACCCAGCGGGCGACGGGAGGCAGCCGGAAGGGCTGCAGGCGGCCGGGAGGCCGGAGCCGGAGGGGCCGAGGAGACGGGGTGAGGGACAGACACAGGGACGAAGGAGGGAGTCGGAGGGGAGACCAGGGAAGGGGACGAAGGAGCTGGAAGGGACCCTGGCGAGGGCAAGGAGAGAGGGGGAGCCGCAGCAGACGGCGACGTCCTCCGACACGCCAGAGCGGGAGGACCAGCAGGCGAATGAGGAGCCGCCGTCGGGGGGCCCGCAGGCAACCGATAAGACGCCGGAGGAGGGACCGAGGCAGGGCGACGAGGCCGCGGAGGGGGACCCGCAGACGACAGCCGACCCGGAGGGCCAGGACCCGCAGGTGCCGACCAAGCCCTAGCGCCGGCGAGGGAGGGCGAGCCAGGGGGCTGGGCGGGTGGGACCCCAGCCGTGCGTCTGTGTCCTCTCCCCTTATGGGACACAGACATAAGGACCTGCGGCCGGGGTCGGGCTCGTCGGGGTGAGGGTACCAGAGTCACAGGGGGAGAAGGGACTGGAGTGGGGCCAGGGACTGGAGCTGCAGGCTGCAGAGGGGGCGCCTGCCCGGGAGCTGCAGGCAGGGAAAGCGCCTCGGACGTGGGCGCGGTAGCTGCAGGCAGCGGAGACGGCTGCTCGGGCTCTGGGGCCGCAGGGGGCACTTATTTTATTATATAAAATAAGTGTCACACAACCGGGGTGACATGCCTTGCCTGCTTGTGGGATGAGGAAGACTCAGGGACTGGAAATGGGATTAAAACTGAAGATGTGCTCATTCCTTTGTGTATTTACAAATTTTCCTTCCGTCAGACATGAGGAGTTTGCTGCTATATTTGGCACTAATAGAGATTCTGATGCTGCTATTTTTATTGTCTATTAGTTTGTTATTATTTACAAGTTCTGTTGTGTTTTTGCATTTTTCTCTTCTGGTTAATTAACTGCTGTCTGTTTGCTGTGAAGTATGAGTGTGGTGAGTAAGACTCAGGGACTGGAAGTGGGATTACAACTAAAGATAACATGCTTATTCCTTTTTGTATTGTTTACAAATTTCCTTCCGTCAAACATGAGGAGTTTGCTGCTATATTGTGCACTAACAGAGATTCTGATGCTGCTATTTTTATTGTTTATAAATGTGTTATTGTTTCCAAGTTGAGTATTCAATAAATGCTAAATTGAGAAATTTTGTGTATCGTTTGTTATTATTAGTGTGATATTTTACCATGCAAATAGAGGGGAAAACGTCCAATTATCGGCCAAAAAAAATCAGCAGCATATATCGGCCATCGCCTGACCCTTGACTTGAAAAACCCATATCGGTCGACCTCTAGTAACAGTACATTCTGTCCAATTCATCCATCGAGTTAAGTCACACACCCACTTGAGGGGGCACTCCGGCAGACGTGAGGATGGGGATGTTCTTTCCGCTATAACATCCACTGCAGAAGTACATCTCGCTCCTGTTCACAGGGCTTACTTCAATGATGAAGCAGGGCTGGTTGTCTGGACAAGAAGTTGTCCTGCTGCTGGGTCTCGGTGCCGTTTTTCCACCTAAGCTTGAAGGTGGAAATGTGTTCCAACTTGGTCCCTGGGACTGCAGCATAGCCAAACATCGCGAGCAGCGTCGGCCACACCCACCACCAGAACCATCACACCGTCCTATACACATAAAGAAGAACTAAAACATAGAGTGTTGTGACAATCTATGCGTTAATGTTTGGCAGCATAGGTGATTCATTAAAATTATACCGAAGAATGGAAAATGTGATATTTAGAATATTTTTTGCCATTTAGTAGCTAATTTAAGCACTTACCCAATGCCTCAATTTGTTTTAGGTCAGTAATGTCTGAGCCAAAAGAATGAATGTATGAATTTAATACAATTCACCCACTCCCACCCACACACAAATCTGAAATTCAATTTAAGACACTTCTTAAACATTAGTGCATTAACAAAAAAGGAAAATCTTAAGAGATTCAGTAGGATTTTCTATGTTAGACTTAAGCTAATAGTTCAATAGTTTTTACATATTTCAATATACCAATTTGACTTTAATGTTGAAACAGATGCTAAAACATGGAATAATTTCATAACTAGAGAAACATGTTATTCACAAACACTAGCAAAGGTAGCTTATAGTTAAGCTTACTTAAGTCAGCAAGTCAGGCTACAGTGTGTAAGAATAGTCGTAAACGATAATTTGTCTCAGTCTTACATGACAGAATAAGTAAACAGAAAATATAAAATGGCTGAAACAGCGTCATTAACGCCAGCTACAGTAGAGGCGCAGAAAAGGTGTCATGACTGAAGTATTCCCAAACTCTGGAAGACCGTATGCGAGCCTTTTTTGCCGCGTGTTTCTCCAGAGGCTCCGGAGCTCCGCTGGTTGACACAGCCATGTTGGTTCATGTGCAGGGGGACGAGCGGCAAATTTCTTTTTTGCAGGGTGGTAGGTGATGTCTCATTAATATTTATTAATTTACTTACAAAATGGTGCGGCACTGCATCCAAGCCTGCGGCACTCAGAGTCACAAATACAGTGGAAACCATTTGTAGTAATTACGTCTGTCTGGCTGATTTCCAACTAATTGATATTTGTATATTTATTACATGAATATAAGGTAATATAAGGTAATAGAAGAGGTATTTAATGGTTTTCCATCTGAGGAATTTGCAAAAAACTGCAGTGCATGATGGGTCGGACCTAAAGGCTGCCTTAACGTCCTCATCTGTATGACGACATACATCAAGACTAGGAAGGTGCATAATGTTCATGTCTGGTTGCGTTTGTTGGTCCAGAAAGTAATTCAATTTCGCCATGTAGGTTACGTTCTTAAAAACTGCTTGGATATAGCCCGATTATATGCTGTGGGCCTTTTAATTTCTTTGTTTACCAGGTAGGCTACCTTCTTTAAACTGCGTTTTGTTAGACTACATATTTAGGGAGGTCTTTATAAATTTATAGTAGTCTTCATAAATATGTACATAGTTTAGCCTAACCCAGCCACTTAAGGGAGAAAGCCAGCTCAACTAGGTGTCGGTCCCAAGCCCGGATTAATGGGGAGGGTTGGCGTCAAGAAATAAAGAGACTGTATCTTCACTGCATGACTGATGTCAAAATGTGTGAAATATGTGGTTGTATTAATAAATGCATTAAAGTAGGTTAATGATTCTGTGCTGTCTAAATTGTATAGAAAATTTCTACGTATAGCCAAACAAATCTCCTCCTGTTTGAAAAGGCATAGAAAAAGCAATTTAGCCACTAAAACTTTACAGTTTTTGTGAGGGACAGTCGAATTCTCTCGTTTCTCTCGTCAAGTTTTTTTGTGATCCTGCACCTACACTTTGCCGGCCCCAGGAGGATGGGCTCCCCCTTTGAGTTTGGTCCCTCCCAAGGTTTCTTCCTTCTTGGGAGTTTTTCCATGCTATCGGCGCCTATGGCTTACTCACTGGGGGCTTTGGGTGGGCATGATATAAAGCAAAGCATTTTCCCTCCCAGTTTCCTCCTCTGGTCCACATTGCAGGACCATCAGCCATCAGAAACAGCCAGACGGTCTCCTTCAGCTTCTTTAGTGTCCTTGGAAGCCAAGGCAGTTTTAGGTCTGAGAAGAGGTTTATCAGAAGGACACATATTACGTCGTTTGTCCTGAAATGTAACATGGGGAGGAAAAGTTAAGCGGTTTAGTCAGATTGGAGTCGTTTATTCAGCAGTGGCAGCGCCAGTGACTTAATGCTACAGGTGCTATAGGGGAGTGAGATTATTTAGACCGGGTGCTTTAGCTTTTCAGCTTATGTAGATGGTGTATAGAAGCACACAGCACGATAAGCTACAGCATGGATAAAATAGGATAAAATATGAAATTCTAACGTCTAGCTCACAGAGCCTCTATGTGTACTTTGAAGAAAAAATACACTACAAGTATGCCGTAAAAACCGCAAAAATGTCTTACACAATATACAGATTTTACAGATAGTTAAAGAAAAAATGAAACCAATATTTTGGGGGTGCTGTGGGGGTACTATGGTCATTGGAGGAGGAGCTAGAGCCCCCCCCCCCAAGCTTTTCCTTGGTGCTGCCACTGTTGTTCAGATTAAAAGTAACATTGTCATTAATAAACAGTACTCTGATCAAATTTTTGCATGTACAAACACAATCAAAGTTTAACCACATGTTTAGACACAATTCACACACCTGTTACATTTCCATAATGCTAAGACTCTCTACACTTACTTCATCCACTTTCTTGTTTGGTACACAGTCATTTGATGGATGTGTAAGATCATTACCAGACCGTCTGCTGCAAACTCTACAGTTAATGAATGGCTGCAAAAACACACAGACACACAAAAACAGTATTTAAAGAGTGGTGGGCAATAAATACAGTGAGAGAAGGTGTAGTAAAGATATATCTAATGATTTAAGGCAGAGCTGCTGGAGTGCAGGGTTTAATGACACAGAACAATTTTAGAGGAAAGAGCTTCCAAAGCAGGGTCACCATAAGGCTATATTATACAAAGCAAGTTCATCTAAAAGTATGAACAACAAATCCCGTTTAACTGAACACTGCTCTGTATTAAAATACTGTCCTCCGATCAAGCTAAGTGGTCCTGTAGTTCACTATTTAAAGAGGTAAATTTAAAGGGTAATTCACACTGCACATCTACCCTGCTCTGACCAGGTTTAATTACTGGCTTTCTAATTAAAACAAGAGTTAAGTCCTGCCCTTTCACCACAAAACACCACACTGCCATTTAAGGCTGATTTCAACAATGAGTTTTAGTTAACCTGGCTCGATTGAGTTAACTCTGGGTATGTAAAACCCGCTTTGTAGTACAGCCCACAGGTCTTTAAATAAGGCCAGCTAGGGTTCATAGCTCGAAGCATAATCTACAGGTCACCCCTCAGATGATTAGCATTTGCTTCTGCCTGGTAATCCAGCCTTTAAGCCTGTAAACCTACTAAAATTTGAGAATAAGGTGAAGGAACTGGCTCTTTGAGGCCACCTATGTATTTGTTACTTTATTGTTGGCTAACTTTCCCCCGCAGGGCATCAAAAAAGTTAACATGAACCTAAATTAATTTGCTAACTGATATGTCCAATGCTCACAGTCACAGTGACTCTTTACTTACCCTCTTGTCCATGAAAATACAGTCAGCCCGATGGTCTGTTGCAGTTGACTTTGGACATTTTGTTGCTCTCAAGAGAATCTCAATGTCAATGTATTCACTGCTGATCTAAATCACATAAACACGTTATATACAAAATTGCCTACAACTGTTTTAAAGGCAATATAACAAACAATAATCACCCAAAAAATGGCAAACTGTCACAGACTTGACTGCAGCAGATTCAGAGAGAAACTGTGAGAAGGTAAAATTGACCAGGGCTGAGATATACAACCATCACTTTCATTGTGAAGAGACATTAAGCATCATATGCATTGAAATTAAAACATCAAAATCAATGTGATACTCATTAGTTCAGCTTGCAGATGATGAAAGTTTCACACTTTTGTAAACACTTTCTCAGCAGTTACCTTCGGACGGCCCTGGATGTTATAGAAATTCATGTGCTGACGGGTTCCTTGATGAGCATTTTCGACTGCGAGTTTAATGGCCGTCTTGTGAGTGCAGGGAGACTGTGGTAATCTTGCTGGGCCTCTGTGGAGATAAGCAGAGCTCCATAAGCCAAAACCAGAAGCAGCAGGCGGGTCATCTTCCTCTCAGCTTTGAAGGGAGAAGCAGGACTGAGGACACTGATCTGTGGTCCCCTTATCCAGCACGTCCAGGGGCGTGTCCTTCACTCGAAACAAACAGACCTTTGAACAACATTGGAAAACTCTTCAGGATGAATTGAGGCAGGTGGTCAAGTGGGTTTATTGTTATTTCAGCAATATACACAGTACACAGTGAAAGGAAACATTGTTCCTCCTGGACCACGGTGCAACACAAAGAAGAAAAACAGAAACAACACAAGATGACACAAGTGCGGGCAAGATAGAACTATACAGAGTGAAAGGAGCACAAACAGAGGGAGAAAGTGCAAGATAAACACAAGAGCAACAATACAATACTACAGGACAAGACAGCGCAGTCAAGAACACAGAGTGCAGCCAGAGCTAACCTGAATAGGGGCATCAAGGTTGCCAGGCAGGCAGAGAAACAGAAAATAGAGGTCTACTTCACATACAACAACCCACAGTGGGTGTGGCAGGGAATACAACACATTACAAACTTCAAAGGCAACAACACCGTCACTGTTAACAGCAACGCCCTTTTAGCAAAGGAGCTAAACAGCTTCTTTGCTCGTCTGGAGGAACACAGAGCAGACATAGCCACACTGCCCCCTCCCCCAATCTCCAGCACTCACAGACTCCCTCTGCAGGAACACCACGCGAGAAGGCACATTGCATCTCTAGGTGTGTGGAGTTTAAGACAAGGCAAGTGATGCTACGATAATATAATTCCTTGGTAAGACCCCACCTAGAATATTGTGTGCGGGTTTGGTTACCATACCTTAAGAAGGACATTGCTGCCTTGGAAAAGGTGCAACGTAGGGCAACGAGAATGATTCCTGGTCTTAGAGGAATGTCTAATGAGGAGAGGTTAGCTGAGCTGAATCTGTTTAGCCTCGAGCAAAGGAGACTAAGGGGGGACATAATCCAGGTGTTTAAGATTCTAACAGGTCTGGATGCTGTTCAGCCAAATGGCTATTTCAATGTTAGTTTAAATACCAGAACTCGTGGCCATAAGTGGAAATTAGCTGGAGAACATTTTAAAACGAATTTGATGAAGCATTTCTGTACACAGCGTGTAGTTAGAGTATGGAATAGTCTTCCTGTTATTGTAACACAAGCTAAAACCCTGGGTTCTTTTAAATCAGAGCTAGATAAGATTTTTGAGCTATTAGCTAAGTTCTCCTCAAAGGAGCTTGATGGGCCGAATGGCCTCCTCTCATTTGTAAATCTCTTTGGTTCTTATGAGTCAGCTTACAGAGATGAGGTCCAGAAACTGATAGGTTGGAGTTCAGCAAACAATTTGGCACTAAACAGCACAAAGACAAAGGAATCACTGACTTCAGGAAGGATGGAGGCGACACTGGCCTGCCTAGATGGATGGATGGATGTTTTTATTGACATTGTAAGTACAATGAGATTTAGTTTGGAACGCGCCAGCAGCTACACAGTATATTTACAATTATATAGATTGTGAGGCATAAAATAAGGTGTGAGTAATATAACATAACGACATAATATAAGTAATCATTAATTAATCATTACAGATGGTATGAGGTGTGAACCGCTAGGCTGCTATGGCATGTTTGGTATCAAACCGATGGAAAATCACTCCAGTTTCCAAATCTGGTCAGTGGTTACCACGAAAGTGAATATATCAAAAGTTACACCAGCCTAACGAAAATCATCAATACAAGGGAAATCACTCTGGTCATAAATCTCAAAAGGACTGATACAGACCCCCTTCCGAAAGCCCGCCAAATGGATGGTCAGCCATTGGTCCAGGAGTCGAATTCCTGGTCACTCCTATTCACGAACTTTACACTATAAAACCTGGCACCTCAGAACAAAGCCAGGAGAGGAGAAACAGAAGGGAGGAGAAAACAAAAGACCATCAGCACGAAGAGAGGCAGAGAACATCAGCCCAAGAGAAGAGAAGCCCACAAGAAGCCCTCCTGAAGCCTATCAGTGAAGACCCAGCTGGACAGAGAACTGCAACCAAGCCCAAGCTTCACCAGGAGAGGGAATCAGAGGGGCTCCACTCCAACAACCGCTGCAAACACCGCGCCTCCCTGAGTGCCATCACCCATCAGCTCATCAGCCTCCGCAACCAACTGCCAAGACCCCCCCCCCCCCCACTCTGCAACCAAGTAAACAAACTTCCTTTCATTTATAACAACCTAAACTCCTATTCACCTGCTATATTACTTTAGGACAGTATTTCCACAAATTGCTTGCTTTGCAGAACAGTATTTTCCCTTTTAAGGTTACTCATTTTAAATCTGGTCATTGCATTTTCATGATTACATTGTTTGTGTCCACTCCGTTATTTCGTGTTTATTGTTTGTTAGGTGTAATGTCTGTCTTATGTTAGTTATAGGAATAAATGCATGTCTTTTACACAACTTCAGCCTCCGTTCATTGAGTGCTCACAAGAATCCCTGCCTGTGCGATCTACGCTCTGAAACCTCAAATTCGCCTGAAATATCGCGAGACTCTCTCTCATTGGCCGTGAGGGGAGCTTCGCTACCGATCGTTTACATTACCTGGTGACGCAGCTCGTTGGACAAGCCTTCTATTCTAACCCAGGTTATTACGTGATACTGGTTATTAATGAGTTCCATTTAAGTCACACATTAACAGACTCACGGTGTTTCGCAATTGAGTTTGAGCCGACCATTCAGCCTAAAAATTGGTTAATAATCACAAGGCACAAGGTTTAAACTTATTCTGAGCACACAATTTAAACTTTTTATGACCGAACGTGCAGTGAAGAAGCGCTACTGTCAACTGGTTGCAAAAGTCGCACTCATGGCAATCTGAAGGCATTTAAGCGGGATCATATGGGCTTATTATAGTTATTTTTATTTCTATTATTAGTAGTTATATTATTTTGTTTTATTTTCGGTGATTTCATTGTAGTTCTTTCGTATTAAACTGCAGTAAACTTTAACCCTATGTCTGACGAGATTCTCAGATGTAGCGCTTTGTTTCCAGGTTCAATTCGGACGAGTGTCTCCGTTTCTATATATCCTGGGAGAGATCTCTCTATTAGCGAACGGGAATACTTGTTATGAGGTTCTAACCTAAATTATGTTGCGCTTGGACATAAGACCGATAGCTTAGTTACCTATCAGGATCATACTCGTATGTGTGTGCCTGCTTTAGACAAAGCAAGTTTAACACAACTTTGCGCTGTGAGCCAAGTGTGTGTCATTTAGAAATTGGGAGTCTCCTGTGCTTGAGACCCGCCGTGGTTAAGCACCATTTGCGACGAGATATAGTGCACTCACAATTTAAATCTGTCGCCGTAACGCGTGCGCCGTCTCGCTTCAGTAATTGTTTTAAGGGGTGATGACGAAGATGACGAATTTACTTTCCTGAAGAGGAGCAGGATGGGTCACGCGTTCTGTAAGATTTGTCTCCCACGGGGAAGGAACGATGTCAGTCGGCATGAAAAATCCAAGTCATTAGTGAATGACAGAGCCGCATGAGTGAACATGAAAAATTAATAGAAAATAAATGACAAATGGTTATTTTATATTTTATATATTTTATATATTTATATTTATATTATATTTTATATAATTTATATTATTTTATATTTCCTGTCTTAAAATGTAAGGGATACACATGGTCATTTCCGTTGTTTCCTGTTTCCTGCGAGAGTGATACTGACTGCTAGCGCGCGAACTTTGAAACCATAGATATCACCTAAATAATAATTCGAGTTAAGTCATTGGGAAAAAGCTTCGCAAGATTAATAATCCTCCAAAATAAATAAATAAAATTTCCCAGACCCCGACGGATTAATCACCTACGCAAGTACCGACCCACGATCTTCGTTCAATTAAGAAGGTGCTTCCAGCCTTACAGCCTCAGTTTACGTAAGTACAACGCCATGTCTACTGTTCCGTGTTCTGAGTGTAATATGTTTAGCTATTCTTCTCCAGTCATTAGCGGTATTTATACATGTGAGAAGTGTCAGTTAGTCGCTAGACTGACGGAGAAGATTGTAGTGTTAGAGGGACGTATCCGGACGTTACATAACATTCAGGAGAATGAGAGTTTTATTGACTCAGTATTAGCGGCTCCGGATATGTCCGCGATAGCCAGTAAGTCTCCCCCTGCTCCGGCAGCAGAGCCTTCGCAGCAAGGCGAGTGGGTGACGACCCGGCGGCATAGTCGCAAATCCAAACCAAACTTACACCGGCACCATTCGCCTATCCGCGTTTCCAACAGGTTCTCCCCACTCAGTGAAACTCCCACTGAGACGCCTGTTGAAAGTGCTCTAATAATTGGTGATTCTATTCTAAGAAACGTGAGAGTAGCGACTCCAGCGACCATTGTAAATTGTCTCCCGGGTGCCAGAGCGACCGACATCTCGGCAAATTTAAAAGTGCTGGCTAAAAGTAAACGTAAATACTCTCAGATAGTTATCCACGTCGGCACTAATGATGTCCGATTGAGGCAATCGGAGATCACAAAGGCAAATTTTAAAGAGGTGTGCAACATTGCGAAGAAGATGTGTGTGTCAGTAACGTGCTCTGTCCAGACTAAAAACTCAAGTCCAGACTAAAAACACACCTGTTTAGTTTAGCGTATAGGGACACTAGTTCTAGCCCTAGCTAACTCTTCACTCCCAGGCAGACCTGTAGTGTGAGGTGTAGAGCTGGGTGGGGATCGGTGCCATTGGCTTTGGATGAACTGGATTGTCAGTGCTGTCACTCTAGCTTTGCAATCTCTTGTGGAACTGGAGTGCTGACATTTCAGGGACTCCCCATGCCGGCATTCCCACTTGCCTCTCCCTCCTACTGATGCTGCCATAGCCATATCTGCCGGAGCTTGCAGATTGCACTTCATATTGTACTCACCTAGCTTTTAGCACTGCCAATAGCCTCCTCTACTATGCCTAATTGTACATTTTATTTCCCCTACTCCTCCTGGGGGTGATGCCTGGAGACCTCAATCTATCAAGATATCCAGCACACCCGACCACCACCAGTGACGTCCCTGCATCCAGCTCGCCGTTCTGATCTTCCATGTATGACCCGCTGCCTTACCTCTGGTTGCCTGGCAATTGGAAGAAGACTCGGCTTCGGCATTGGCTTATCTTCCTTGCTCTCCTCTCTCTATTTGACTATCCCTGCCGGCCCCTGGAGGATGGGCTTCCCCTTTGAGTCTGGTCCCTCTCAAGGTTTCTTCCTTCTAGGGAGTTTTTCCTTGCCACTGTCGCCTATGGCTTACTCACTGGGGGCTTTGGGTGAGGATACTGTAAAGCGCTTTGAGACAATGTAATGTTGTGATAATGCGCTATATAAAAATAAATTTGTTTGTTTGTTGTTGTTGATACTGGAGCCTGGTTGCGGTGGTGGGATGGCTCACGGCGGGTGCCGGAAAATTTCCTTTATTTTCAAATCCAAACCTTGACAGGTATGCTGCTGTTCCAAATCATGGGTGCATGTTACAAGTGCGGAACATATTTTAACTTAGTACTAACTTAGCATCATATTTGATCTGATTCGACTGAATATCCCAGGTTTCCATCTCTCATGCATCTGGTGTGACGTGTTTTCAGACTCTCAGGCTGGCGCAAAGAAATCTTACGGGAATTGAACGTCTCACTCCGGCCAGCTGACCAAAGTTGGTAACCTTGGTATTGTGTGTAGGAGATTCGGTATAACTATAATTTCGTTCTCCATTTACATGCCCGTAGTGTCTTTAAGTGTTATGTAGTTTTGCCTGAAACGCAAAAATAAAACAAAGCAATTAAAGCCGTAAGTGGCTCAAATTGTGCTGTAGCGATTGAAGAACTTTTGTCGGAAGTTGGATTCGAACCCACGCCTTACTTGGGAGAACAGAATACCAGAATAGAGTAGGTTAAGTCCAGCCTTGGCTTCCAAGCTGACGTTTTTCTACATATGTGCTTGTGTATCATGGACAGTAAGAGGGGGCAGGCAAGGAGAGAATTTCTCTCTTTGGGGATCAATAGAGTGTTGTTATTATAACGTCTAAAAAGTATGATGGTCTGTCGATAAATCAATAAGAAAATAAATGAAGTCGTTTTCGCGAACACGCTGGAAAAGCCAGGGGCCGGACCGACTGTAGGGGGCGTGGCCAGAGACAGCCATCTCAGGCTGTCAAGTCTCCCGTTTTGGCCGGGAAACTACCGTATTTTACTTCTCTTTCCCGCCGTCCTCCCGTATTAGTATTTTCCCGTAAATCTCCCTTATATTATATAGTTGCTGGATAGTGTAGTGGTAAGATCGCCGCCTTTCACACGGGAGACCGGGGTTCGAATCCCGGTTGTGGCCAAAAATATATTTTATATATTTTATATATTTATATTATATTTATATTATATTTTTTATATATTGTATTATATAGTTGCTGGATAGTGTAGTGGTAAGATCGCCGCCTTTCACACGGGAGACCGGGGTTCGAATCCCGGTTGTGGCCAGAAACAACTGCTATCACAACTAGAGATTGATGAGGTACAACACGATTGCTACGACAAGGGGGAGCCAGGACGACAGGTCAGGGGGGAGATATCATCATCCCCACATTCCGAGATTGGGTACCAAGCCCCATATATATTAGTAGGCTGAATACAAGAGCAGCTGACCTGAGAAATAAGAAATAAGCTAAGCTAAATAAAATAAGCTAAATAAGCTGGACCCTCCGACCAAGAATGCGTGAAGTACCCTCAGAAGGTCTACTAGAAGATGTACGTAGAAGACAGATCAGCTGATCTACACCACAGCAACAGTAAGATTTGAAGGACCCGGCATGAAAAATAGAATAGTTCTCGTCATTAGTGAACATGTGTCTCGTCATTGTGTATCATGGACAGTAAGAGGGGGATCAATAGAGTGTTGTTATTATAACGTCTAAAAAGTATGATGGTCTGTCGATAAATCAATCAGATAAATAATGAAGTCGTTTTCGCGAACACGCTGGAAAAGCCAGGGGCCGGACCGACTGTAGGGGGCGTGGCCAGAGACAGCCATCTCAGGCTGTCAAGTCTCCCGTTTTGGCCGGGAAACTACCGTATTTTACTTCTCTTTCCCGCCGTCCTCCCGTATTAGTATTTTCCCGTAAATCTCCCTTATATTATATAGTTGCTGGATAGTGTAGTGGTAAGATCGCCGCCTTTCACACGGGAGACCCAGCGGGGCCGGTCGCGTATAGCCATAACACAGTGGCAGCCAATGAAATTGAAGGATTTTTTTTGCGAAGCGAAGAGACCCTCCCCGGCGCTGCAAAATCTCCGTTAATGATTTTTTTTCTGATACATTTCAAGTTAGATTGAAATGCTAATCATTTTGAGGCATGTTTTCAAAAAAGCATGAACAAATTTCTCCATTTCTTGTAATCACATTCATCCATTATTCTTCGTTTTCTTGATATTGATGTATTTAATAAACAGCTTAAAACTATGGTTACAATTTTATTTATTTATTTATTTATGTCGCTGTGGTAATTAAACAGACATAGACAGTTATGAATAAAATGTATTGTTTATTGAGTCTATTTACACAGAAAGAGACAAGTACTCAGGTTCTCATACTCAGGGGTATGATAAGATATACATCCATCCATCCATCCATTTTCCAAACCGCTTATTCTACTGGGTCACGGGGGTCCGGAGCCTATCCCGGAAGCAATGGGCACGAGGCAGGGAACAACCCAGGATGGGGGGCCAGCCCATCGCAGGGCACACTCACACACCATTCACTCTCACATGCACACCTATGGGCAATTTAGCAACTCCAATTAGCCTCAGCATGTTTTTGGACTGTGGGGGGAAACCGGAGTACCCCCCACGACGACATGGGGAGAACATGCAAACTCCACACACATGTGACACAGGCGGCGACTCAAACCTGGGTCCCAGAGGTGTGAGGCAACAGTGCTAACCACTGCACCACCATGCCACCCCCAAGATATACATTACCGCTCAAAAGTTTGGGATCACATGCAAATTTCTTTGTTTTCCAAAGAAAAACACATTTTCATGCAATTCACAAAATTTTATCCACATCTACATATAGAGGCCTATTATCAGCAACTGGCAGTCCTCTGCATCAATCTCCTGGTATGTCTGACTGCTTATTCTTTAAATATTGCTAACACATTTTGGAGGTTTGGTTTGGGTCATTATCCTTTTGTAGGATAAAACTGACCCCAATCAAGTCTTGTCACAGGGTATATAATTGAACGGTAGTGTATGTCAAATATTAAATAGATGAAATGATTAATTTTCTTAAACAGCAGTGTTAATGCATGCATTTTGTAGCATGTTAACAAATGACTCATTGAATCCTGAATCAAAACAAAAAGCATAATTAAAAATAGCATTGTTATGACAATACTAACAGTGATGCTGCAGCATTTTAACAACTGTCAGATAGTTAGACATACAGTACCAGTCAGTAATTTGGACACACCACTCTGCCTACAAAGGGACTGGGTCATATTACCTGGATACTTGAGCTAAACCCAGTAGAAATGTTTTTCAAGGAGTCTGACCAGAGAGTTAAAGAAAATCGGCTGAGTGCTCAGCATATATGAGACGGCTCCTTCAGGAGAGCTGGAAAAGCATTCCAGGAGGCCACCTCATTAAACTAGTATAAAGTAGAAAGCAGGATCAGTCAGTCCCTGGAGCAGCTGGGGTTAAGGGCCTTGCTCAAGGGCCCAATGGTGGGATCACTCGGCCAGCCCTGGGATTTGAACCGGCAACCTTCTGAGTTCCAACAGAATTGTCCCCCCCAACAAATTATTTTTTTTAAATAACTTTTCTGAGTAGTGCATAATTCCATGTGTATTACTTTATAGTTATGATGTCTTTATAAATATTACAAAATGTAAAGAATAGTACAAAGAAACAATTCTATAGGTAGGTGTGCCCAAAACTCCTGACTGACGCCGTAACACTTTCTTAGACTCACCACACTGGTTGAGGTGGTGATGAGACAAGAGAGATTTAGCCAGTGGATAGGGAATGATTAATAGGACAGATCTGAAAGGGTCACGATGGGGAATTTAGCCATTGGGGTAACTGCCCCACACTTTGAGAGATGCTCAGGGATAATTTATGACCTTAGAGAATCAGGAACAAACAAGGAACATATTAACCATATGTTAAAATGCTGCAAGTGTATATTCAAACAATACTGAACTATAAAGAATATAAAACAATCTTTACTTTTTTTGTTTTAAAAAAAAACTATGCTTGCCACTTCTTTAAGAAAACCTACCTAACAGCGGCAATTTTTACAATCTGATTGTAACCCACCTGTTGCCATGCATTATTTGTCAGTGAAAAATGAGCCCAGACACAAAATAGCTGTTCTTAATAAAGTGGACAGAGTGTATATGGAAAACATTTACAATTTTTACAAATAACGCTGCTCTTGAAGTAGCAGGTAGTGTGTTACTTTTTTCTCTCCGCTGACCAACGCTGCTTTTCAGCCTCATAAAAAGGAGATTTTTGAAACTCCCTCCAGGTCATCTCTGGCTGCATAGTCTTGAACAATGGAACAAACAGAACACAGGCATCAAAACGGGCCTGAACGTGGCCAAAACAAGATGAATAATAAAGAACTTGGATGAAAAATTCTGATCATGACATCCAGAATTATCCTCCATAATTGAAGGGAAAGAACCTTTAGCATCATGGACTCCAACAACTTGCAAACCTGAAAGCAAAGTGAAAAAACCACAAATGAACCACAAATAATATTGATTCCTTAATTTATACTGAATCCTGAAGAGTGACTGTTTGTGTGTGTGCATGCATATGAGATTCTCACTCATCGGGCCTTCGGTTTTGGAAGGGGACCAACAAAGCATCATCCTCTCCAATTCCTCATCTTCCTCTATTTCTATAAAACAAAATAGATATGAATAAAAGACATAATCAATGCACAGAACCACATATATGAAACTGTCAGCCAACCTGGAGGATTAGTAGAAGTGTCTGGAAGTGCTGGTCTTGAGGGAGCAGAAGCCTCCAGTGTCATCTGAAGATTGCTGTGCTTCAGCCTCAGGTACTGCTGTAGTCGGTACATTTTGCTGCCTGGTACGCATTGTTGTTTGAGGATAACAGCCTCATACCCATCATCCCTACTGTCCCAAATATCCTTCCAGGTCTTGCCAGCACGGACTCCAAACCCAACCAAATTCTCATCCTCACTTTTGACAGGTGGTAGTTGACAGGCGTAAAGAAACACAGAAGGGCATGGAATTATAAACAAGAATTCTGTGATCTGACACCTTTGCCATTTGGTAGCAAAGTAAGTGTAATAGCTTCTAACTGACTTGCTTTAACCTAAAACAAGGTTTGTTTGAACAACTTTAGTAGGTTTAATACTTAACGATTATGTGAGGAATTCTTTAATATCCAAGTTAACGGCAATGCCAGCAAACAATATGCATAAAAAAGTTGTAGTTAAATATCAATGACTTACAGGAAAGTTACCGTCACAGTACCTTGCATATAGGAACGTGCAGAATTAGTATATGTATAATACACTATATATATAAGGTTAGTTTATAAACGGTAATCCAGTTTATTCTGTCTCATCTGCCTAGACTCATTCTACTTGACCAGTGTATGCTCGTTTTACTGCAAATTACTCGTTTTCCATAAATGGACACTGTCTAGCTTAATAAATGTACTGCTTTACCGGGCCACTAATAAAAGATACTTTTGGATTCCTCACGATGAGTGGAATTCTTATAAACGGTACCCGCCTTAATTTCCAAAGTCAAACATGTTTTTATTTAAATTGTGCATTAAAAATTGAATATTAATTATTAAATATTTCAAAAGCAATGCTACCTATGGAGCGAGTGAATAACTACTTCAGCATTACACAGAGAGCTTCGCGAGGGGCTCCGTAAAACGTACAGCATCCAGTTCGATTTTGGAATGTGAAATACATCGGAATATTTAAGAAAATATAAGATTGCTGTTCAGTTTACCTTGGAAAGTCGTCCTTTCCGTTCGACCGGGCGGTTTTTCTTTTAGGTGAATCACCAAATTTACTGAAATACTACTCACTCTCTGCTGCTCTTTTCCAAAATCCAGTTGTGTCGACTGTCGGTAGTGATAAGGGTAAAACGTCATTGGAGGCGTCGAAACAGCGACAAAACATCAACCAGTGGCCGAAAGAATATTACATCCGTACTGTTAAGCACTACCATTGAAAATGAATGGGAAAAGTTAAGGGAAGTTAAGCTAAACTATTCTCGCCGCCCGCAGGGGTTCGAATCCGGTTGACCGGTTGTGGCCAAAAATATATTTTATATATTTTATATATTTTATATATTTATATTTATATTATATTTTATATAATATATATATCATCATCCCCACATTCCGAGATTGGGTACCAAGCCCCATATATAGTTAGTATAGTTGGTAACCTTGGTATTGTGTGTAGGAGATTCGGTATAACTATAATTTCGTTCTCCATTTACATGCCCGTAGTGTCTTTAAGTGTTATGTAGTTTTGCCTGAAACGCAAAAATAAAACAAAGCAATTAAAGCCGTAAGTGGCTCAAATTGTGCTGTAGCGATTGAAGAACTTTTGTCGGAAGTTGGATTCGAACCCACGCCTTACTTGGGAGAACAGAATACCAGAATAGAGTAGGTTAAGTCCAGCCTTGGCTTCCAAGCTGACGTTTTTCTACATATGTGCTTGTGTATCATGGACAGTAAGAGGGGGCAGGCAAGGAGAGAATTTCTCTCTTTGGGGATCAATAGAGTGTTGTTATTATAACGTCTAAAAAGTATGATGGTCTGTCGATAAATCAATAAGAAAATAAATGAAGTCGTTTTCGCGAACACGCTGGAAAAGCCAGGGGCCGGACCGACTGTAGGGGGCGTGGCCAGAGACAGCCATCTCAGGCTGTCAAGTCTCCCGTTTTGGCCGGGAAACTACCGTATTTTACTTCTCTTTCCCGCCGTCCTACCGTATTAGTATTTTCCCGTAAATCTCCCTTATATTATATAGTTGCTGGATAGTGTAGTGGTAAGATCGCCGCCTTTCACACGGGAGACCGGGGTTCGAATCCCGGTTGTGGCCAAAAATATATTTTATATATTTTATATATTTATATTTATATTATATTTTATATAATTTATATTATTTTATATTTCCTGTCTTAAAATGTAAGGGATACTGGAGCCTGGTTGCGGTGGTGGGATGGCTCACGGCGGGTGCCGGAAAATTTCCTTTATTTTCAAATCCAAACCTTGACAGGTATGCTGCTGTTCCAAATCATGGGTGCATGTTACAAGTGCGGAACAAGATCGCCGCCTTTCACACGGGAGACCGGGGTTCGAATCCCGGTTGTGGCCAAAAATATATTTTATATATTTTATATATTTATATTATATTTATATTATATTTTTTATATATTGTATTATATAGTTGCTGGATAGTGTAGTGGTAAGATCGCCGCCTTTCACACGGGAGACCGGGGTTCGAATCCCGGTTGTGGCCAGAAACAACTGCTATCACAACTAGAGATTGATGAGGTACAACACGATTGCTACGACAAGGGGGAGCCAGGACGACAGGTCAGGGGGGAGATATCATCATCCCCACATTCCGAGATTGGGTACCAAGCCCCATATATATTAGTAGGCTGAATACAAGAGCAGCTGACCTGAGAAATAAGAAATAAGCTAAGCTGGAAACCTGGACCCTCCGACCAAGAATGCGTGAAGTACCCTCAGAAGGTCTACTAGAAGATGTACGTAGAAGACAGATCAGCTGATCTACACCACAGCAACAGTAAGATTTGAAGGACCCGGCATGAAAAATAGAATAGTTCTCGTCATTAGTGAACATGTGTCTCGTCATTGTGTATCATGGACAGTAAGAGGGGGATCAATAGAGTGTTGTTATTATAACGTCTAAAAAGTATGATGGTCTGTCGATAAATAATGAAGTCGTTTTCGCGAACACGCTGGAAAAGCCAGGGTGTAGGGGGCGTGGCCAGAGACAGCCTGCTGACCATCTCAGGCTGTCAAGTCTCCCGTTTTGGCCGGGAAACTACCGTATTTTACTTCTCTTTCCCGCCGTCCTCCCGTATTAGTATTTTCCCGTAAATCTCCCTTATATTATATAGTTGCTGGATAGTGTAGTGGTAAGATCGCCGCCTTTCACACGGGTTCGAATCCCGGTTGTGGCCAAAAATTTATTTTATATATTTTATATATTTTATATATTTATATTTATATTATATTTTATATAATTTATATTATTTTATATTTCCTGTCTTAAAATGTAAGGGATACTGGAGCCTGGTTGCGGTGGTGGGATGGCTCACGGCGGGTGCCGGAAAATTTCCTTTATTTTCAAATCCAAACCTTGACAGGTATGCTGCTGTTCCAAATCATGGGTGCATGTTACAAGTGCGGAACATATTTTAACTTAGTACTAACTTAGCATCATATTTGATCTGATTCGACTGAATATCCCAGGTTTCCATCTCTCATGCATCTGGTGTGACGTGTTTTCAGACTCTCAGGCTGGCGCAAAGAAATCTTACGGGAATTGAACGTCTCACTCCGGCCAGCTGACCAAAGTTGGTAACCTTGGTATTGTGTGTAGGAGATTCGGTATAACTATAATTTCGTTCTCCATTTACATGCCCGTAGTGTCTTTAAGTGTTATGTAGTTTTGCCTGAAACGCAAAAATAAAACAAAGCAATTAAAGCCGTAAGTGGCTCAAATTGTGCTGTAGCGATTGAAGAACTTTTGTCGGAAGTTGGATTCGAACCCACGCCTTACTTGGGAGAACAGAATACCAGAATAGAGTAGGTTAAGTCCAGCCTTGGCTTCCAAGCTGACGTTTTTCTACATATGTGCTTGTGTATCATGGACAGTAAGAGGGGGCAGGCAAGGAGAGAATTTCTCTCTTTGGGGATCAATAGAGTGTTGTTATTATAACGTCTAAAAAGTATGATGGTCTGTCGATAAATCAATAAGAAAATAAATGAAGTCGTTTTCGCGAACACGCTGGAAAAGCCAGGGGCCGGACCGACTGTAGGGGGCGTGGCCAGAGACAGCCATCTCAGGCTGTCAAGTCTCCCGTTTTGGCCGGGAAACTACCGTATTTTACTTCTCTTTCCCGCCGTCCTCCCGTATTAGTATTTTCCCGTAAATCTCCCTTATATTATATAGTTGCTGGATAGTGTAGTGGTAAGATCGCCGCCTTTCACACGGGAGACCGGGGTTCGAATCCCGGTTGTGGCCAAAAATATATTTTATATATTTTATATATTTATATTATATTTATATTATATTTTTTATATATTGTATTATATAGTTGCTGGATAGTGTAGTGGTAAGATCGCCGCCTTTCACACGGGAGACCGGGGTTCGAATCCCGGTTGTGGCCAGAAACAACTGCTATCACAACTAGAGATTGATGAGGTACAACACGATTGCTACGACAAGGGGGAGCCAGGACGACAGGTCAGGGGGGAGATATCATCATCCCCACATTCCGAGATTGGGTACCAAGCCCCATATATATTAGTAGGCTGAATACAAGAGCAGCTGACCTGAGAAATAAGAAATAAGCTAACCTGGACCCTCCGACCAAAAATAATAATATATATCTACGGGAACGAGAAAGCAGAGAACAAGAACAAGATTTGTAAATGTAAGATTTGAAGGCATGAAAAATAGAATAGTTCTCGTCATTAGTGAACATGTGTCTCATGGACAGTAAGAGGGGGATCAATTATAACGTCTAAAAAGTATGATGGTCTGTCGATAAATCAATCAGATAAATAATGAAGTCGTTTTCGCGAACACGCTGGAAAAGCCAGGGTGTAGGGGGCGTGGCCAGAGACAGCCTGCTGACCATCTCAGGCTGTCAAGTCTCCCGTTTTGGCCGGGAAACTACCGTATTTTACTTCTCTTTCCCGCCGTCCTCCCGTATTAGTATTTTCCCGTAAATCTCCCTTATATTATATAGTTGCTGGATAGTGTAGTGGTAAGATCGCCGCCTTTCACACGGGAGACCGGGGTTCGAATCCCGGTTGTGGCCAAAAATATATTTTATATATTTATATTTATATTTATATTTATATTATATTTTATATAATTTATATTATTTTATATTTCCTGTCTTAAAATGTAAGGGATACTGGAGCCTGGTTGCGGTGGTGGGATGGCTCACGGCGGGTGCCGGAAAATTTCCTTTATTTTCAAATCCAAACCTTGACAGGTATGCTGCTGTTCCAAATCATGGGTGCATGTTACAAGTGCGGAACATATTTTAACTTAGTACTAACTTAGCATCATATTTGATCTGATTCGACTGAATATCCCAGGTTTCCATCTCTCATGCATCTGGTGTGACGTGTTTTCAGACTCTCAGGCTGGCGCCTGAGAAACGTCTCACTCCGGCCAGCTGACCAAAGTTGGTAACCTTGGTATTGTGTGTAGGAGATTCGGTATAACTATAATTTCGTTCTCCATTTGCATGCCCGAAGTGTCTTTAAGTGTTATGTAGTTTTGCCTGAAACGCAAAAATAAAACAAAGCAATTAAAGCCGATCAGTGGCTCAAATTGTGCTGTAGCGATTGAAGAACTTTTGTCGGAAGTTGGATTCGAACTTGGGATGCCTTACTTGGGAGAACAGAATACCAGAATAGAGTAGGTTAAGTCCAGCCTTGGCTTCCAAGCTGACGTTTTTCTACATATGTGCTTGTGTATCATGGACAGTAAGAGGGGGCAGGCAAGGAGAGAATTTCTCTCTTTGGGGATCAATAGAGTGTTGTTATTATAACGTCTAAAAAGTATGATGGTCTGTCGATAAATCAATAACAATATCAATGAAGTCAATGTTTATCTAAAGGAATCAGAATTCAGGAAAAGCCAGGGGCCGGACCGAGTGTAGGGGGCGTGGCCAGAGACAGCCTGCTGACTGTTCCAAATCATGGGTGCATGTTACAAGTCCGGAACATATTTTAACTTAGTACTAACTTAGCATCATATTTGATCTGATTCGACTGAATATCCCAGGTTTCCATCTCTCATGCATCTGGTGTGACGTGTTTTCAGACTCTCAGGCTGGCGCAAAGAAATCTTACGGGAATTGAACGTCTCACTCCGGTCAGCTGACCAAAGTTGGTAACCTTGGTATTGTGTGTAGGAGATTCGGTATAACTATAATTTCGTTCTCCATTTACATGCCCGTAGTGTCTTTAACCGGCTGCACAAACTGGATCCGCCTCCATTACGACACAACTTTGCCCTTATTGGCTTAAGAATTTAGTCACATACATGACGTATATCTGCTATTTCTCCCGAGAAGCAGGTAAAGCAGTGGTAACTGCTTTGTAGTTAATTTACCTGGTAAAATTAAGTTTAAATAAATGATATAAATACTGTAATAGTACTCGTGAGCTTTGTTTATTTGTTATTAGTTATTGTAATGTTGCGCTGCTTTATTTGTTTAATCGTCTAGTCTGTGGAGACATTCAAGTTAATCAAATAAGAATTGCACTGTACACTGTACATGACCATAAAAACTTTGTATCCTTGAAATAAATGTTTTTGATCTTTTCCTTGGCAGTTATCTTTTTACACAGGGCCTCTATGTACACGATAGTTTTTTTTTTCACGACTAACAGTATGGATCAGGAGTTGGTTATTGTAAAAGAAGTAATGTGCATGCAGGTGATATTTGTATAGATTTATCCACACCCTTGTAGCAGTGCTGCCATTGCAGTCAGATCTCGCAAACTAGGAGTATTAGTTGTCTTTATTTCTCTTTATTTCTTGACGCCAACCCTCTCCATTAATCCGGGCTTGGGACTGGCACCTACCTGAGCTGGCTTGCTCCCTTAAGTGGCTGGGTTAGGCTAAACTATATATATATATTTACCAAGACTACAATAAAACATCTCGAAATGTGTAGTCTAGCAAAACGCAGTTTAAAGAAGGTAGCCTACCTGGCGAAATTGCAAACAAATTAAGGGCGTTAGGCAGCCTTTAGATCCTACCCATCATGCACTGCAGTTTTTTGCTAATTCCTCAAATGGAAAACTGTCCATCCATCCATCCATCCATTTTCCAAACCGCTTATCCTACTGGATCGCGGGGGGTCTGGAGCCTATCCCGGAAGCAATGGGCACGAGACAGGGAACAACTCAGGATGGCGGGCCAGCCCATCGCAGGGCACACTCACACACTATTCACTCACGCATACACTCCTATGGGCAATTTAGCAACTCCAATTAGCCTCAGCATGTTTTTGGACTGTGGGGGAAACCAGAGTACCCGGAGGAAACCCCACGATGACATGGGTAGAACATGCAAACTCCACACACATGTGACCCAGGTGGAGACTCGAACCCGGGCCCTAGAGGTGTGAGGCAACAGTGCTAACCACTGCACCACCATGCTGCCCCCTAAATGGAAAACCATTAAATACAAAAGGAAAACAAAAGTGCTGTAAGACTGTATACTTATGTGTATGTTAGTAAAGGCTGTAGCTGACACAACGGACCCCACTAATTAGAAAGGGGTAATTGTACACATGTGGCATCCAGTATGTTCTTCTATAACAGTTTTAAAAAAAAAAAAAAAACTCACATTACACAAATTGGCACTATCAAAACGAGGATTATGGGGAAAATGGGGACTGTGATGGAGATTACATACACGTAGGCATGGTATTTAGTTTTTTTTAATCTGGTCACCTTCCAGAGTAATTGTAAACTAAAACCATCTTCACCCTATTTGATTCTTTATAAATGGACAATCAGTCGTGCAGTAAATGGGGGTATAGAGAGACACAGAGCTTGTCTAACAAGAAACCCTGGGAAGCTAACATTAATAGGGTGGGTATGGATAGCAAAACCATTGATACAGATTACAGATTTATATCTCACCTGAACCCTGGCGGGCTCCGTGCCAATAGGGTTGGGATTAGGGTTAGTTAACTTAAGTAGTAATATTGATGTGTATATTCTCCTATTCTCCAGTCAGTGAATCGTGAAACGTAATGTTAATATGTTTCTATACCTATATGTTCTGCTTAAAAACCCATAAAGGCAAGCACAGTGTTTAGACATTCTGTTACTTAGACTAGTAAACACTAAGATCCTTCAGCTTTCAATTAACCTGACACAACAGTCTAAACAACAAATGTGTGCCATGTCATTTGTCATCTTTACAATCTTGTATCCTTTATATGGTAATTGGATTTTCAAGGTGGAATTGCAGGTCGATCATTTTAAGGATCTAGATGTAAACCTCCCTGGTGTTGCTTTAATATTTTTTTTGCACAATTTGCTTCACACACTTCCTCCAGCAGAGAAGCTTACAATACTACACCCCACCAAATGACTGGATGATGCCTTTTTATTTAAGGTCTGGCTGTGAGCCTCGATTACCGATACACTATCTTCAGGCTCCTGCCGGGATCAGTCAGTATGGTGGACCTTTGGAGGAATGGGTACAAAACCATCAGGAAAGTTTGCAGGTGCTTCAAGAGTATGTGAAGGCTTAGTTGGAGGAACAAGCCACACCACGAAATCGGAAACACAATGAGTTGGTTAATGATTAGGGGTTTGATGAAGGTCAGCTGGTGTGTTTGCGGAACCATGTTCGAGGTAAAATACAGGATCATTGGGATGCCTGTTTGTATATGGTAGTTCGGTGTCCCCAAGATCAGGGTGCAGTTTACTCTGCAACTCCAATGGAGGGGGACGGGGTTGTCCGTCAAGTTCACCGAACAGAGTTGCGTCCAGTACCACAGGGGGTTGTTATGTCAGGGGAAGATGTTCTGGTAATGTCTCCTGAGTCTGGGTTGCCCACAGGGGCAACAGAAATGGAATCGGATGAGGACTCTGTGATTTTACGGGGACAGGGCTGGTGGGAGGGGTCGCAATAGAGCATCCACAAGTAGGCCTCGTATAATGGAGGAGGTTATGTCCCCCCCGAGGTGTAGAGACCAGTTAAACGTTCGGTGAGGTCCACCACTGGTCATCATACCAACCCTTATAAGTTACCACGGTCAGTGAATGATCGTTCGGTTGGGGAGGAAGACCAGTGGTTTGGGGATAGAATTCTTAGCTGTGATCGTTGGGTCATCAATTTCATTTTGGGGGATGGATTGTAGCCAGGCAATTATAGGCAGGTATAGGAACTGCAGTTCGGACTGGAGGCATAGCCGGGGCGAGATGGCTGTGCATGTTCCGATGGTAGGGCATATTGGCAAAGGAGCAGGCACGGGAAAGACAGGCAGGGTCCTGATAGATTTGGTGGAGCATCGGCGGGCATATTGAATTTGCAGTGTAGCAGCCTTTCTGTTTGCTTGTTTCAGGGGTGAACAATCTTATCCGCAAAGGGCCGGTGTGTATGCAGGTTTTCGCTGCAACTCCCTAATTAGATTTCTAATTAGAGGACTGATTAGCTGAAGAGTCCTCATACCTGGTTTTGAAGAGCTGACCTAAAGGTTACCCCAAAAACCTGTTTTTTTTTTGTTTGAATGGGGCAGTGAGTCATGGGGTAAACTACTGTTCTTTAGGGGTTTTCAAGGTGGAATTACGGGTCGATAATTTTAAGGATCAGGTTGTAAACCTCCCTGGTGTTGCTTTAATATGTTTTATCTGAGGTTGTATCGTGTATTATCAAGCCAGCCGGCTTAGTGGCCTCGGGAGCGGGGTTTAGTGGGAGCAGCTGGCTAGTTTTATTTTCTTTTTTGTTTGTGTCTTTTTCTTTGTTGTATGTATATTTTGGGTTCATTATTAGGCAGGCTGGGCCTTTTGGCACCTGTAGTCTGGGTGCTGGATTGCCCATAGGGGTCTTTTTTATTGCTGTGATTTGCTGTGTCATTCACTAGTGTGATTTGTGCTGGATGTGTTTTTAAGGTTGTGCTGTGGCGTGTACCTGAGCAAACTTTGGGCAACCTGTTCTCTTGTTGGCTTTATTGACAAAGGGTGGATTAGTCTAATTACGGCCTGCTACAAATAGCTGCATATAACGTATAAAAAAAATCACCTTATGGGTGCTCCGTAGGGTAGCAAGATCTTGAGTTTTTTTTACAGTACTCGGGTACGTTTTAAAATTTTCGACCAATCAGCAAACATTATTCTGACAGCATAGCTGGGAAACCAATGAAAAGTGAGTGCAACGTTCTAGAACTTGACTTCGGGTTGACGCTCCCTATAAAAGAGCTGGGTACTGCTTCAAGGCGTTCAGTTGGCGCTACCTCCTGATAGAGTAGCACTGTACGGCTCTTGTTCCGTAAAACAACATCAAAAGGATGAAAAAAAAAACAATATTTAAAGAAGACGAAAAAAATCAATTTTTAAAGAAGACGAAAAAAACATCGTCTAAAAAAATAAGCCAAAAAAATAATATCCGAAGAAGGAAAAACATGCAAAGTAAAAAAAAACAAACAAAAATAAAAAACAATATCCAAAGAAGAAGGAAAAAAACATCCAAAGGGAGAAAAGAAGAACTGAAGGGCCAACGAGGTAGGAGGAAATACAAATTTCGTTTCAGCACCGTTGGAGTGCCAAGCCGTGAAAAGCATTTGGCCAGAAGACAAGGTAAGTGTTGTATCTGTTATTTTAAAACAGCGCTTTTCAAAATGCTGCTTTATAATCGTTTGAGATCGTTAGCCAGTGTGACAGCTGAAGGCTTTTTGAGTTTACCAACATAAAGTTTTATTTCTGTATTAGGACATTGTCAGGAACAATGATGTGTTCATCGCTATGATGTGGTCAAAAAGCGATGCATTGAATCTTAGAAACATTTGTGATTTTTCAAACGATGCTTTTCCTTTTATTTAATCAGTAAAATTTCCATCGGTTTTATATAGTGCCCCTTGAAATATGTCTTTAGCTCATTTTCCGGGCATTTTACTAGAATGCATCCTGAGAAATACACAAGCTCTGCTGCATTTCCGTGCCTCGATGTTTAGTGCCGAGTATAATTGTTGCAGTTGCCTTTTATATATTCCATGAGACCTGTTGGTACCAAGAGAAGTGTGAGACTGTCAGGGTGAATTTATCATACAATCGCACGCATAAATACCTGAGGGTTGCCAGTCCTTTTGCGTTGTTACAGGAGGACTAGAGCTGACGAGTGTGTTTCTACACACTATCAAGGGCATTGTAGTACAGTTTTCTCAGGTGGGAGAATGCTGCCGATCTCCTATTTGACAATACAGCCCTTGATATATTAGAATATTACAGAACTAGAAGCCTTTTGCAAGGAAGAATGTGAGAAAATCCCAAGTACAAGAACTGAAAGCCTTTCAGCTGGCTATAAGAAGCGCTTGTAAGCTGTGATATCTGGCAGAGGAGGTGTTACTAAGTACTGATTACGTAGGGTGCCCAAACTTTTGCAGAGTGCCATAATAATGTTTTTATTTTGTAATTTTGTTCAATTTATGGCATAAAAAGTAACTATTCATCAATGTTTGCTGAAAATATTGTGTATTTTTCCCCCAGTTCCTAAAGAGACTGTATTAACTGATATTGTTGCTTTTGTAATTGAAAAGATGTTATTTGTCAAGGGGTGCCAAACCTTTGCATAAGACTGTACACAGTGTGTGTATGTGTTTATGTGAGTGTGTGTCTGTGTGTGTGTGTGTATATATATATATGTGTGTGTGTGTATATATTTCTGTATATGCATGTGTATATATATATTTATATATAGTTCACACACATTCAAACTTATTTGAATACACATTCAAAATTATTTTTATTATTATTATTTTCGTTTTTTTTTTTTTTTTGTGTTTTAAAATTTTTTATTTTTGCAATGGAAATAAAAATAAAGCAGTCCTCCGTAGAGGAGGGGTGGTGGAGGGAATATATATATATATATACATATATATAAAATAATTGTCACACAACTGGGGTGACATGCCTTTCCTGCTCACCCAATTTTAGTGCACTTTAGTTATGCATAATGACCTTCTAGTCTCGATACACCCATATATATATATGTATATATATATATAGTTTTTTTTGTTTTTTTTTTTGCAATAGACAATAAAAATAACGCAGTTCTCCATAAAGGAGGGATGGTGGATGGAATATATATATACATATATATAAAATAATTGTCACACAACCTGGGTGACATGCCTTGCCTGCTCACCCAGTTTTAGTGCACCTTAGTTATTCATAATGACCATCTAGTCTCGATACACCCATAAATATATATGTATATATATATAGTTTTTTTTGTTTTTTTTTTTGCAATAGACAATAAAAATAACGCAGTTCTCCATAAAGGAGGGATGGTGGATGGAATATATATATACATATATATAAAATAATTGTCACACAACTTGGGTGACATGCCTTGCCTGCTCACCCAATTTTAGTGCAACTTAGTTATCCATAATGACCAACTAGTCTCGATACACCCATATATATATATATATATGTACATATATATATAGTTTTTTTATTAGCAATAGAAAAGAAAAATAACGCAGTTCTCCGTAAAGGAGGGATGGTGGATGGAATATATATATATATATATACATTTATATAAAATAATTGTCACACAACCTGGGTGACATGCCTTGCCTGCTCACCCAATTTTAGTGCACCTTAGTTATCCATACTGACCATCTAGTCTCGACACACCCATATATATATATATATATATATATATATATATATATATGTATATATATATATAGATATTTTTTCTTTTTCTTGTGTTTTTTTTTCGCAATGGATATTAAAAATAAAGCAGTCCTCCGTAAAGGAGGGGTGGTGGAGGGAATATATATATACATATATATATAAAATAATTGTCACACAACCTGGGTGACATGCCTTGCCTGCTCACCCAATTTTAGTGCAACTTAGTTATCCATAATGACCAACTAGTCTCGATACACCCATATATATATATATATATATGTACATATATATAGTTTTTTTATTAGCAATAGAAAAGAAAAATAACGCAGTTCTCCGTAAAGGAGGGATGGTGGATGGAATATATATATATATATATATATATATATATATATATATATATATACATTTATATAAAATAATTGTCACACAACCTGGGTGACATGCCTTGCCTGCTCACCCAATTTTAGTGCACTTTAGTTATCCATACTGACCATCTAGTCTCGACACACCCATATATATATATATATATATATATATATATATATATATATATATATATATGTATATATATATAGATATTTTTTCTTTTTCTTGTGTTTTTTTTTCGCAATGGATATTAAAAATAAAGCAGTCCTCCGTAAAGGAGGGATGGTGGATGGAATATATATATAAAATAATTGTCACACAACCGGGGTGACATGCCTTGCCTGCTCACCCAATTTTAGTGCACCTTAGTTATTCATAATGACCATCTAGTCTCGATACACCCATAAATATATATGTATATATATATAGTTTTTTTATTAGCAATAGAAAAGAAAAATAACGCAGTTCTCCGTAAAGGAGGGATGGTGGATGGAATATATATATATATATACATTTATATAAAATAATTGTCACACAACCTGGGTGACATGCCTTGCCTGCTCACCCAATTTTAGTGCACTTTAGTTATCCATAATGACCATCTAGTCTCGATACACCCATGAATATATATGTATATATATATATATATATATATATATATATATATATGATATATATATATATAGTTTTTCTGTTTTTTTTTTGCAATAGACAATAAAAATAACGCAGTTCTCCGTAAAGGAGGGATGGTGGATGGAATATGTATATGCATATATATAAAATAATTGTCACACAACCTGGGTGACATGCCTTGCCTGCTCACCCAATTTTAGTGCACCTCAGTTATCCATACTGACCATCTAGTCTCGACACACCCATATATATATATATATATATATATATATATATGTATATATATAGATATTTTTTCTTTTTCTTGTGTTTTTTTTTCGCAATGGATATTAAAAATAAAGCAGTCCTCCGTAAAGGAGGGGTGGTGGAGGGAATATATATATACATTTATATAAAATAATTGTCACACAACTGGGGAGACATGCCTTGCCTGCTCACCCAATTTTAGTGCACCTTAGTTATCCATAATGACCAACTAGTCTCGATACACCCATAAATATATATATATATATGTACATATATATAGTTTTTTTATTAGCAATAGAAAAGAAAAATAACGCAGTTCTCCGTAAAGGAGGGATGGTGGATGGAATATATACATACATTTATATAAAATAATTGTCACACAACTGGGGAGACATGCCTTGCCTGCTCACCCAATTTTAGTGCAACTTAGTTATCCATAATGACCAACTAGTCTCGATACACCCATAAATATATATGTATATATATAGTTTTTTTTTTTTCGCAATGGACAATAAAAATAACGCAGTTCTCCGTAAAGGAGGGATGGTGGATGGAATATATATATAAAATAATTGTCACACAACCGGGGTGACATGCCTTGCCTGCTCACCCAATTTTAGTGCACCTTAGTTATTCATAATGACCATCTAGTCTCGATACACCCATAAATATATATGTATATATATGTATTGTTTTTTTTTTTTTTTTTTTTTTGCAATAGACAATAAAAATAGCGCAGTTCTCCATAAAGGAGGGATGGTGGATGGAATATATATATACATATATATAAAATAATTGTCACACAACCTGGGTGACATGCCTTGCCTGCTCACCCAATTTTAGTGCAACTTAGTTATCCATAATGACCAACTAGTCTCGATACACCCATATATATATATATATATATATGTACATATATATAGTTTTTTTATTAGCAATAGAAAAGAAAAATAACACAGTTCTCCGTAAAGGAGGGATGGTGGATGGAATATATATATATATATATATATATATATATATATATATATATATATATATATATATATATATATATACATTTATATAAAATAATTGTCACACAACCTGGGTGACATGCCTTGCCTGCTCACCCAATTTTAGTGCACTTTAGTTATCCATACTGACCATCTAGTCTCGACACACCCATATATATATATATATATATATATATGTATATATATAGATATTTTTTCTTTTTCTTGTGTTTTTTTTTCGCAATGGATATTAAAAATAAAGCAGTCCTCCGTAAAGGAGGGATGGTGGATGGAATATATATATAAAATAATTGTCACACAACCGGGGTGACATGCCTTGCCTGCTCACCCAATTTTAGTGCACCTTAGTTATTCATAATGACCATCTAGTCTCGATACACCCATAAATATATATGTATATATATATAGTTTTTTTATTAGCAATAAAAAAGAAAAATAACGCAGTTCTCCGTAAAGGAGGGATGGTGGATGGAATATATATATATATATATATATATATATATATATATATATATATATATATATATACATTTATATAAAATAATTGTCACACAACCTGGGTGACATGCCTTGCCTGCTCACCCAATTTTAGTGCACTTTAGTTATCCAGAATGACCATCTAGTCTCGATACACCCATGAATATATATGTATATATATATATATATATATATATATATATATATATAGTTTTTCTGTTTTTTTTTTGCAATAGACAATAAAAATAACGCAGTTCTCAATAAAGGAGGGATGGTGGATGGAATATGTATATGCATATATGTAAAATAATTGTCACACAACCTGGGTGACATGCCTTGCCTGCTCACCCAATTTTAGTGCACCTTAGTTATCCATACTGACCATCTAGTCTCGATACACCCATATATATATATATATATATATATATATATATATATATATATATATATATATATACATGTACATATATATAGTTTTTTTATTAGCAATAGAAAAGAAAAATAACGCAGTTCTCCGTAAAGGAGGGATGGTGGATGGAATATATATATATATATATACATTTATATAAAATAATTGTCACACAACCTGGGTGACATGCCTTGCCTGCTCACCCAGTTTTAGTGCACCTTAGTTATCCATAATGACCATCTAGTCTCGATACACCCATAAATATATATGTATATATATATATATATATATATATAGTTTTTTTATTTTTTTCGTAATGGACAATAAAAATAACGCAGTTCTCTGTAAAGGAGGGATGGTGGATGGAATATATATATACATATATACATTTATATAAAATAATTGTCACACAACCTGGGTGACATGCCTTGCCTGCTCACCCAGTTTTAGTGCACCTTAGTTATCCATACTGACCATCTAGTCTCGATACACCCATAAATATATATACTGATCAAAAATATAAACGCAACACTCTTGTTTCTGCTCCCATTTTTCATGAGATGGACTTAAAGACCTACAATTCATTCCAGATACACAATATTACCATTTCTCTCAAACATTTCTCACAAATCAGTCTAAATGTGTGATAGTGAGCACTTCTGCTTTGCTGAGATAATCCATCCCACCTCACAGGTGTGCCACATCAAGATGCTGATCTGACATCATGGGTAGTGCACAGGTGTACCTTATACTGCCCACAATAAATGGCCACCCTGGAATGTGCAGTTTTTTGCTTTATTGGGGGTCTGGGGACTCAGAACCGGTCAGTATCTGGTGTGACCACCATTTGCCTCATACAATGCAACACATCTTCTTCGCATAGAGTTTATCAGATTGTCAATTGTGGCCTGTGGAATGTTGGTCCACTCCTCTTCAATGGCTGTGCGAAGTTGTTGGATATTAGTGGGAACTGGTACACGCTGTCGTATACGCCGGTCAAGCACATCCCAAACATGCTCAACGGGTGACATGTCCGGTGAGTATGCTGGCCATGCAAGAACTGGGACATTTTCAGCTTCCAAGAACTGTGTACAGATCCTTGCAACATGGGGCCGTGCATCATCTGTCTGAGTGGCTGGTCTCAGACGATCTTGGAGGTGAACCTGCTGGATGTGGAGGTCCTGGGCTGGTGTGGTTACACGTGGTCTGCGGTTGTGAGGCCGGTTGGATGTACTGCCATATTCTCTGAAACGCCTTTGGAGACGGCTTATGGTTGAGAAATGAACATTCAATGCACGAGCAACAGATCTGGTTGACATTCCTGCTGTCAGCATGCCAATTGCACGCTCCCTCAATGCTTGTGGCATCTGTGGCATTTTGCTGTGAGACAAAACTGCACATTCCAGGGTGGCCTTTTATTGTGGGCAGTATAAGGTACACCTGTGCACTACCCATGATGTCAGATCAGCATCTTGATGTGTCACACCTGTGAGGTGGGATGGATTATCTCAGCAAAGCAGAAGTGCTCACTATCACACATTTAGACTGATTTGTGAGAAATGTTTGAGAGAAATGGTAATATTGTGTATCTGGAATGAATTGTAGATCTTTAAGTCCATCTCATGAAAAATGGGAGCAAAAACAAAAGTGTTGCGTTTATATTTTTGTTCAGTGTATGTATATGTATACATATAGTTTTTTTTGTGTTTGTGAAAACGGGTCTTTAATCGGGGAAACGGAGCGGGTAGAGCAGGACGGAACGCAGGCATTGACAAACTACAATGACGGACAGGGAAAACAGGTAAGACCAGGACTTAAAATAGGTCATGACTAATCAAAGTAATCGGGCAAAGCAGGAGACGATCAGG
Organism: Brienomyrus brachyistius; assembly: GCF_023856365.1. NCBI lineage: Eukaryota > Metazoa > Chordata > Actinopteri > Osteoglossiformes > Mormyridae > Brienomyrus > Brienomyrus brachyistius. Next base: position 137,658 of record NW_026042439.1, on the reverse strand, counting down.
GAAGCACACGTGGGTAATCAGGGGGCGTGGCACACACGAGGAGCGGACAAGCCGGGCATATATGTATATCTATATAAAACCTCATTAATGAGGGACAGGGAACAGAACGGACAGACAGAACTGGCACAGGGGAAGGAGCCAGGACAAGACTTGACATAAGACAGGAAAGGCAGAGAAACAGATCAGAAAGGGGGACACGGAGGGAACAGGCAGGACAAAAGGACCGGGAGTGAACGAAGGGAACATCGGGGAAAGAGGAGCAGAAGCCAGAGGGACGAGGGACAAAGAGAGGAGGGACAGAGACAGGAGGAACAAAGCGAGGGGGAGCAGAGGCAGGAGGGACAAAGACGGGAGGCCAGGGAGAGAAGGAGGGGGAACCAAGAGGAGCCCGAGGGAGACCCAGCGGGCGACGGGAGGCAGCCGGAAGGGCTGCAGGCGGCCGGGAGGCCGGAGCCGGAGGGGCCGAGGAGACGGGGTGAGGGACAGACGCAGGGACGAAGGAGGGAGTCGGAGGGGAGACCAGGGAAGGGGACGAAGGAGCTGGAAGGGACCCTGGCGAGGGCAAGGAGAGAGGGGGAGCCGCAGCAGACGGCGACGTCCTCCGACACGCCAGAGCGGGAGGACCAGCAGGCGAATGAGGAGCCGCCGTCGGGGGGCCCGCAGGCAACCGATAAGACGCCGGAGGAGGGACCGAGGCAGGGCGACGAGGCCGCGGAGGGGGACCCGCAGACGACAGCCGACCCGGAGGGCCAGGACCCGCAGGTGCCGACCAAGCCCTAGCGCCGGCGAGGGAGGGCGAGCCAGGGGGCTGGGCGGGTGGGACCCCAGCCGTGCGTCTGTGTCCTCTCCCCTTATGGGACACAGACATAAGGACCTGCGGCCGGGGTCGGGCTCGTCGGGGTGAGGGTACCAGAGTCACAGGGGGAGAAGGGACTGGAGTGGGGCCAGGGACTGGAGCTGCAGGCTGCAGAGGGGGCGCCTGCCCGGGAGCTGCAGGCAGGGAAAGCGCCTCGGACGTGGGCGCGGTAGCTGCAGGCAGCGGAGACGGCTGCTCGGGCTCTGGGGCCGCAGGGGGCACTTATTTTATTATATAAAATAAGTGTCACACAACCGGGGTGACATGCCTTGCCTGCTTGTGGGATGAGGAAGACTCAGGGACTGGAAATGGGATTAAAACTGAAGATGTGCTCATTCCTTTGTGTATTTACAAATTTTCCTTCCGTCAGACATGAGGAGTTTGCTGCTATATTTGGCACTAATAGAGATTCTGATGCTGCTATTTTTATTGTCTATTAGTTTGTTATTATTTACAAGTTCTGTTGTGTTTTTGCATTTTTCTCTTCTGGTTAATTAACTGCTGTCTGTTTGCTGTGAAGTATGAGTGTGGTGAGTAAGACTCAGGGACTGGAAGTGGGATTACAACTAAAGATAACATGCTTATTCCTTTTTGTATTGTTTACAAATTTCCTTCCGTCAAACATGAGGAGTTTGCTGCTATATTGTGCACTAACAGAGATTCTGATGCTGCTATTTTTATTGTTTATAAATGTGTTATTGTTTCCAAGTTGAGTATTCAATAAATGCTAAATTGAGAAATTTTGTGTATCGTTTGTTATTATTAGTGTGATATTTTACCATGCAAATAGAGGGGAAAACGTCCAATTATCGGCCAAAAAAAATCAGCAGCATATATCGGCCATCGCCTGACCCTTGACTTGAAAAACCCATATCGGTCGACCTCTAGTAACAGTACATTCTGTCCAATTCATCCATCGAGTTAAGTCACACACCCACTTGAGGGGGCACTCCGGCAGACGTGAGGATGGGGATGTTCTTTCCGCTATAACATCCACTGCAGAAGTACATCTCGCTCCTGTTCACAGGGCTTACTTCAATGATGAAGCAGGGCTGGTTGTCTGGACAAGAAGTTGTCCTGCTGCTGGGTCTCGGTGCCGTTTTTCCACCTAAGCTTGAAGGTGGAAATGTGTTCCAACTTGGTCCCTGGGACTGCAGCATAGCCAAACATCGCGAGCAGCGTCGGCCACACCCACCACCAGAACCATCACACCGTCCTATACACATAAAGAAGAACTAAAACATAGAGTGTTGTGACAATCTATGCGTTAATGTTTGGCAGCATAGGTGATTCATTAAAATTATACCGAAGAATGGAAAATGTGATATTTAGAATATTTTTTGCCATTTAGTAGCTAATTTAAGCACTTACCCAATGCCTCAATTTGTTTTAGGTCAGTAATGTCTGAGCCAAAAGAATGAATGTATGAATTTAATACAATTCACCCACTCCCACCCACACACAAATCTGAAATTCAATTTAAGACACTTCTTAAACATTAGTGCATTAACAAAAAAGGAAAATCTTAAGAGATTCAGTAGGATTTTCTATGTTAGACTTAAGCTAATAGTTCAATAGTTTTTACATATTTCAATATACCAATTTGACTTTAATGTTGAAACAGATGCTAAAACATGGAATAATTTCATAACTAGAGAAACATGTTATTCACAAACACTAGCAAAGGTAGCTTATAGTTAAGCTTACTTAAGTCAGCAAGTCAGGCTACAGTGTGTAAGAATAGTCGTAAACGATAATTTGTCTCAGTCTTACATGACAGAATAAGTAAACAGAAAATATAAAATGGCTGAAACAGCGTCATTAACGCCAGCTACAGTAGAGGCGCAGAAAAGGTGTCATGACTGAAGTATTCCCAAACTCTGGAAGACCGTATGCGAGCCTTTTTTGCCGCGTGTTTCTCCAGAGGCTCCGGAGCTCCGCTGGTTGACACAGCCATGTTGGTTCATGTGCAGGGGGACGAGCGGCAAATTTCTTTTTTGCAGGGTGGTAGGTGATGTCTCATTAATATTTATTAATTTACTTACAAAATGGTGCGGCACTGCATCCAAGCCTGCGGCACTCAGAGTCACAAATACAGTGGAAACCATTTGTAGTAATTACGTCTGTCTGGCTGATTTCCAACTAATTGATATTTGTATATTTATTACATGAATATAAGGTAATATAAGGTAATAGAAGAGGTATTTAATGGTTTTCCATCTGAGGAATTTGCAAAAAACTGCAGTGCATGATGGGTCGGACCTAAAGGCTGCCTTAACGTCCTCATCTGTATGACGACATACATCAAGACTAGGAAGGTGCATAATGTTCATGTCTGGTTGCGTTTGTTGGTCCAGAAAGTAATTCAATTTCGCCATGTAGGTTACGTTCTTAAAAACTGCTTGGATATAGCCCGATTATATGCTGTGGGCCTTTTAATTTCTTTGTTTACCAGGTAGGCTACCTTCTTTAAACTGCGTTTTGTTAGACTACATATTTAGGGAGGTCTTTATAAATTTATAGTAGTCTTCATAAATATGTACATAGTTTAGCCTAACCCAGCCACTTAAGGGAGAAAGCCAGCTCAACTAGGTGTCGGTCCCAAGCCCGGATTAATGGGGAGGGTTGGCGTCAAGAAATAAAGAGACTGTATCTTCACTGCATGACTGATGTCAAAATGTGTGAAATATGTGGTTGTATTAATAAATGCATTAAAGTAGGTTAATGATTCTGTGCTGTCTAAATTGTATAGAAAATTTCTACGTATAGCCAAACAAATCTCCTCCTGTTTGAAAAGGCATAGAAAAAGCAATTTAGCCACTAAAACTTTACAGTTTTTGTGAGGGACAGTCGAATTCTCTCGTTTCTCTCGTCAAGTTTTTTTGTGATCCTGCACCTACACTTTGCCGGCCCCAGGAGGATGGGCTCCCCCTTTGAGTTTGGTCCCTCCCAAGGTTTCTTCCTTCTTGGGAGTTTTTCCATGCTATCGGCGCCTATGGCTTACTCACTGGGGGCTTTGGGTGGGCATGATATAAAGCAAAGCATTTTCCCTCCCAGTTTCCTCCTCTGGTCCACATTGCAGGACCATCAGCCATCAGAAACAGCCAGACGGTCTCCTTCAGCTTCTTTAGTGTCCTTGGAAGCCAAGGCAGTTTTAGGTCTGAGAAGAGGTTTATCAGAAGGACACATATTACGTCGTTTGTCCTGAAATGTAACATGGGGAGGAAAAGTTAAGCGGTTTAGTCAGATTGGAGTCGTTTATTCAGCAGTGGCAGCGCCAGTGACTTAATGCTACAGGTGCTATAGGGGAGTGAGATTATTTAGACCGGGTGCTTTAGCTTTTCAGCTTATGTAGATGGTGTATAGAAGCACACAGCACGATAAGCTACAGCATGGATAAAATAGGATAAAATATGAAATTCTAACGTCTAGCTCACAGAGCCTCTATGTGTACTTTGAAGAAAAAATACACTACAAGTATGCTGTAAAAACCGCAAAAATGTCTTACACAATATACAGATTTTACAGATAGTTAAAGAAAAAATGAAACCAATATTTTGGGGGTGCTGTGGGGGTACTATGGTCATTGGAGGAGGAGCTAGAGCCCCCCCCCCCAAGCTTTTCCTTGGTGCTGCCACTGTTGTTCAGATTAAAAGTAACATTGTCATTAATAAACAGTACTCTGATCAAATTTTTGCATGTACAAACACAATCAAAGTTTAACCACATGTTTAGACACAATTCACACACCTGTTACATTTCCATAATGCTAAGACTCTCTACACTTACTTCATCCACTTTCTTGTTTGGTACACAGTCATTTGATGGATGTGTAAGATCATTACCAGACCGTCTGCTGCAAACTCTACAGTTAATGAATGGCTGCAAAAACACACAGACACACAAAAACAGTATTTAAAGAGTGGTGGGCAATAAATACAGTGAGAGAAGGTGTAGTAAAGATATATCTAATGATTTAAGGCAGAGCTGCTGGAGTGCAGGGTTTAATGACACAGAACAATTTTAGAGGAAAGAGCTTCCAAAGCAGGGTCACCATAAGGCTATATTATACAAAGCAAGTTCATCTAAAAGTATGAACAACAAATCCCGTTTAACTGAACACTGCTCTGTATTAAAATACTGTCCTCCGATCAAGCTAAGTGGTCCTGTAGTTCACTATTTAAAGAGGTAAATTTAAAGGGTAATTCACACTGCACATCTACCCTGCTCTGACCAGGTTTAATTACTGGCTTTCTAATTAAAACAAGAGTTAAGTCCTGCCCTTTCACCACAAAACACCACACTGCCATTTAAGGCTGATTTCAACAATGAGTTTTAGTTAACCTGGCTCGATTGAGTTAACTCTGGGTATGTAAAACCCGCTTTGTAGTACAGCCCACAGGTCTTTAAATAAGGCCAGCTAGGGTTCATAGCTCGAAGCATAATCTACAGGTCACCCCTCAGATGATTAGCATTTGCTTCTGCCTGGTAATCCAGCCTTTAAGCCTGTAAACCTACTAAAATTTGAGAATAAGGTGAAGGAACTGGCTCTTTGAGGCCACCTATGTATTTGTTACTTTATTGTTGGCTAACTTTCCCCCGCAGGGCATCAAAAAAGTTAACATGAACCTAAATTAATTTGCTAACTGATATGTCCAATGCTCACAGTCACAGTGACTCTTTACTTACCCTCTTGTCCATGAAAATACAGTCAGCCCGATGGTCTGTTGCAGTTGACTTTGGACATTTTGTTGCTCTCAAGAGAATCTCAATGTCAATGTATTCACTGCTGATCTAAATCACATAAACACGTTATATACAAAATTGCCTACAACTGTTTTAAAGGCAATATAACAAACAATAATCACCCAAAAAATGGCAAACTGTCACAGACTTGACTGCAGCAGATTCAGAGAGAAACTGTGAGAAGGTAAAATTGACCAGGGCTGAGATATACAACCATCACTTTCATTGTGAAGAGACATTAAGCATCATATGCATTGAAATTAAAACATCAAAATCAATGTGATACTCATTAGTTCAGCTTGCAGATGATGAAAGTTTCACACTTTTGTAAACACTTTCTCAGCAGTTACCTTCGGACGGCCCTGGATGTTATAGAAATTCATGTGCTGACGGGTTCCTTGATGAGCATTTTCGACTGCGAGTTTAATGGCCGTCTTGTGAGTGCAGGGAGACTGTGGTAATCTTGCTGGGCCTCTGTGGAGATAAGCAGAGCTCCATAAGCCAAAACCAGAAGCAGCAGGCGGGTCATCTTCCTCTCAGCTTTGAAGGGAGAAGCAGGACTGAGGACACTGATCTGTGGTCCCCTTATCCAGCACGTCCAGGGGCGTGTCCTTCACTCGAAACAAACAGACCTTTGAACAACATTGGAAAACTCTTCAGGATGAATTGAGGCAGGTGGTCAAGTGGGTTTATTGTTATTTCAGCAATATACACAGTACACAGTGAAAGGAAACATTGTTCCTCCTGGACCACGGTGCAACACAAAGAAGAAAAACAGAAACAACACAAGATGACACAAGTGCGGGCAAGATAGAACTATACAGAGTGAAAGGAGCACAAACAGAGGGAGAAAGTGCAAGATAAACACAAGAGCAACAATACAATACTACAGGACAAGACAGCGCAGTCAAGAACACAGAGTGCAGCCAGAGCTAACCTGAATAGGGGCATCAAGGTTGCCAGGCAGGCAGAGAAACAGAAAATAGAGGTCTACTTCACATACAACAACCCACAGTGGGTGTGGCAGGGAATACAACACATTACAAACTTCAAAGGCAACAACACCGTCACTGTTAACAGCAACGCCCTTTTAGCAAAGGAGCTAAACAGCTTCTTTGCTCGTCTGGAGGAACACAGAGCAGACATAGCCACACTGCCCCCTCCCCCAATCTCCAGCACTCACAGACTCCCTCTGCAGGAACACCACGCGAGAAGGCACATTGCATCTCTAGGTGTGTGGAGTTTAAGACAAGGCAAGTGATGCTACGATAATATAATTCCTTGGTAAGACCCCACCTAGAATATTGTGTGCGGGTTTGGTTACCATACCTTAAGAAGGACATTGCTGCCTTGGAAAAGGTGCAACGTAGGGCAACGAGAATGATTCCTGGTCTTAGAGGAATGTCTAATGAGGAGAGGTTAGCTGAGCTGAATCTGTTTAGCCTCGAGCAAAGGAGACTAAGGGGGGACATAATCCAGGTGTTTAAGATTCTAACAGGTCTGGATGCTGTTCAGCCAAATGGCTATTTCAATGTTAGTTTAAATACCAGAACTCGTGGCCATAAGTGGAAATTAGCTGGAGAACATTTTAAAACGAATTTGATGAAGCATTTCTGTACACAGCGTGTAGTTAGAGTATGGAATAGTCTTCCTGTTATTGTAACACAAGCTAAAACCCTGGGTTCTTTTAAATCAGAGCTAGATAAGATTTTTGAGCTATTAGCTAAGTTCTCCTCAAAGGAGCTTGATGGGCCGAATGGCCTCCTCTCATTTGTAAATCTCTTTGGTTCTTATGAGTCAGCTTACAGAGATGAGGTCCAGAAACTGATAGGTTGGAGTTCAGCAAACAATTTGGCACTAAACAGCACAAAGACAAAGGAATCACTGACTTCAGGAAGGATGGAGGCGACACTGGCCTGCCTAGATGGATGGATGGATGTTTTTATTGACATTGTAAGTACAATGAGATTTAGTTTGGAACGCGCCAGCAGCTACACAGTATATTTACAATTATATAGATTGTGAGGCATAAAATAAGGTGTGAGTAATATAACATAACGACATAATATAAGTAATCATTAATTAATCATTACAGATGGTATGAGGTGTGAACCGCTAGGCTGCTATGGCATGTTTGGTATCAAACCGATGGAAAATCACTCCAGTTTCCAAATCTGGTCAGTGGTTACCACGAAAGTGAATATATGAAAAGTTACACCAGCCTAACGAAAATCATCAATACAAGGGAAATCACTCTGGTCATAAATCTCAAAAGGACTGATACAGACCCCCTTCCGAAAGCCCGCCAAATGGATGGTCAGCCATTGGTCCAGGAGTCGAATTCCTGGTCACTCCTATTCACGAACTTTACACTATAAAACCTGGCACCTCAGAACAAAGCCAGGAGAGGAGAAACAGAAGGGAGGAGAAAACAAAAGACCATCAGCACGAAGAGAGGCAGAGAACATCAGCCCAAGAGAAGAGAAGCCCACAAGAAGCCCTCCTGAAGCCTATCAGTGAAGACCCAGCTGGACAGAGAACTGCAACCAAGCCCAAGCTTCACCAGGAGAGGGAATCAGAGGGGCTCCACTCCAACAACCGCTGCAAACACCGCGCCTCCCTGAGTGCCATCACCCATCAGCTCATCAGCCTCCGCAACCAACTGCCAAGACCCCCCCCCCCCCCACTCTGCAACCAAGTAAACAAACTTCCTTTCATTTATAACAACCTAAACTCCTATTCACCTGCTATATTACTTTAGGACAGTATTTCCACAAATTGCTTGCTTTGCAGAACAGTATTTTCCCTTTTAAGGTTACTCATTTTAAATCTGGTCATTGCATTTTCATGATTACATTGTTTGTGTCCACTCCGTTATTTCGTGTTTATTGTTTGTTAGGTGTAATGTCTGTCTTATGTTAGTTATAGGAATAAATGCATGTCTTTTACACAACTTCAGCCTCCGTTCATTGAGTGCTCACAAGAATCCCTGCCTGTGCGATCTACGCTCTGAAACCTCAAATTCGCCTGAAATATCGCGAGACTCTCTCTCATTGGCCGTGAGGGGAGCTTCGCTACCGATCGTTTACATTACCTGGTGACGCAGCTCGTTGGACAAGCCTTCTATTCTAACCCAGGTTATTACGTGATACTGGTTATTAATGAGTTCCATTTAAGTCACACATTAACAGACTCACGGTGTTTCGCAATTGAGTTTGAGCCGACCATTCAGCCTAAAAATTGGTTAATAATCACAAGGCACAAGGTTTAAACTTATTCTGAGCACACAATTTAAACTTTTTATGACCGAACGTGCAGTGAAGAAGCGCTACTGTCAACTGGTTGCAAAAGTCGCACTCATGGCAATCTGAAGGCATTTAAGCGGGATCATATGGGCTTATTATAGTTATTTTTATTTCTATTATTAGTAGTTATATTATTTTGTTTTATTTTCGGTGATTTCATTGTAGTTCTTTCGTATTAAACTGCAGTAAACTTTAACCCTATGTCTGACGAGATTCTCAGATGTAGCGCTTTGTTTCCAGGTTCAATTCGGACGAGTGTCTCCGTTTCTATATATCCTGGGAGAGATCTCTCTATTAGCGAACGGGAATACTTGTTATGAGGTTCTAACCTAAATTATGTTGCGCTTGGACATAAGACCGATAGCTTAGTTACCTATCAGGATCATACTCGTATGTGTGTGCCTGCTTTAGACAAAGCAAGTTTAACACAACTTTGCGCTGTGAGCCAAGTGTGTGTCATTTAGAAATTGGGAGTCTCCTGTGCTTGAGACCCGCCGTGGTTAAGCACCATTTGCGACGAGATATAGTGCACTCACAATTTAAATCTGTCGCCGTAACGCGTGCGCCGTCTCGCTTCAGTAATTGTTTTAAGGGGTGATGACGAAGATGACGAATTTACTTTCCTGAAGAGGAGCAGGATGGGTCACGCGTTCTGTAAGATTTGTCTCCCACGGGGAAGGAACGATGTCAGTCGGCATGAAAAATCCAAGTCATTAGTGAATGACAGAGCCGCATGAGTGAACATGAAAAATTAATAGAAAATAAATGACAAATGGTTATTTTATATTTTATATATTTTATATATTTATATTTATATTATATTTTATATAATTTATATTATTTTATATTTCCTGTCTTAAAATGTAAGGGATACACATGGTCATTTCCGTTGTTTCCTGTTTCCTGCGAGAGTGATACTGACTGCTAGCGCGCGAACTTTGAAACCATAGATATCACCTAAATAATAATTCGAGTTAAGTCATTGGGAAAAAGCTTCGCAAGATTAATAATCCTCCAAAATAAATAAATAAAATTTCCCAGACCCCGACGGATTAATCACCTACGCAAGTACCGACCCACGATCTTCGTTCAATTAAGAAGGTGCTTCCAGCCTTACAGCCTCAGTTTACGTAAGTACAACGCCATGTCTACTGTTCCGTGTTCTGAGTGTAATATGTTTAGCTATTCTTCTCCAGTCATTAGCGGTATTTATACATGTGAGAAGTGTCAGTTAGTCGCTAGACTGACGGAGAAGATTGTAGTGTTAGAGGGACGTATCCGGACGTTACATAACATTCAGGAGAATGAGAGTTTTATTGACTCAGTATTAGCGGCTCCGGATATGTCCGCGATAGCCAGTAAGTCTCCCCCTGCTCCGGCAGCAGAGCCTTCGCAGCAAGGCGAGTGGGTGACGACCCGGCGGCATAGTCGCAAATCCAAACCAAACTTACACCGGCACCATTCGCCTATCCGCGTTTCCAACAGGTTCTCCCCACTCAGTGAAACTCCCACTGAGACGCCTGTTGAAAGTGCTCTAATAATTGGTGATTCTATTCTAAGAAACGTGAGAGTAGCGACTCCAGCGACCATTGTAAATTGTCTCCCGGGTGCCAGAGCGACCGACATCTCGGCAAATTTAAAAGTGCTGGCTAAAAGTAAACGTAAATACTCTCAGATAGTTATCCACGTCGGCACTAATGATGTCCGATTGAGGCAATCGGAGATCACAAAGGCAAATTTTAAAGAGGTGTGCAACATTGCGAAGAAGATGTGTGTGTCAGTAACGTGCTCTGTCCAGACTAAAAACTCAAGTCCAGACTAAAAACACACCTGTTTAGTTTAGCGTATAGGGACACTAGTTCTAGCCCTAGCTAACTCTTCACTCCCAGGCAGACCTGTAGTGTGAGGTGTAGAGCTGGGTGGGGATCGGTGCCATTGGCTTTGGATGAACTGGATTGTCAGTGCTGTCACTCTAGCTTTGCAATCTCTTGTGGAACTGGAGTGCTGACATTTCAGGGACTCCCCATGCCGGCATTCCCACTTGCCTCTCCCTCCTACTGATGCTGCCATAGCCATATCTGCCGGAGCTTGCAGATTGCACTTCATATTGTACTCACCTAGCTTTTAGCACTGCCAATAGCCTCCTCTACTATGCCTAATTGTACATTTTATTTCCCCTACTCCTCCTGGGGGTGATGCCTGGAGACCTCAATCTATCAAGATATCCAGCACACCCGACCACCACCAGTGACGTCCCTGCATCCAGCTCGCCGTTCTGATCTTCCATGTATGACCCGCTGCCTTACCTCTGGTTGCCTGGCAATTGGAAGAAGACTCGGCTTCGGCATTGGCTTATCTTCCTTGCTCTCCTCTCTCTATTTGACTATCCCTGCCGGCCCCTGGAGGATGGGCTTCCCCTTTGAGTCTGGTCCCTCTCAAGGTTTCTTCCTTCTAGGGAGTTTTTCCTTGCCACTGTCGCCTATGGCTTACTCACTGGGGGCTTTGGGTGAGGATACTGTAAAGCGCTTTGAGACAATGTAATGTTGTGATAATGCGCTATATAAAAATAAATTTGTTTGTTTGTTGTTGTTGATACTGGAGCCTGGTTGCGGTGGTGGGATGGCTCACGGCGGGTGCCGGAAAATTTCCTTTATTTTCAAATCCAAACCTTGACAGGTATGCTGCTGTTCCAAATCATGGGTGCATGTTACAAGTGCGGAACATATTTTAACTTAGTACTAACTTAGCATCATATTTGATCTGATTCGACTGAATATCCCAGGTTTCCATCTCTCATGCATCTGGTGTGACGTGTTTTCAGACTCTCAGGCTGGCGCAAAGAAATCTTACGGGAATTGAACGTCTCACTCCGGCCAGCTGACCAAAGTTGGTAACCTTGGTATTGTGTGTAGGAGATTCGGTATAACTATAATTTCGTTCTCCATTTACATGCCCGTAGTGTCTTTAAGTGTTATGTAGTTTTGCCTGAAACGCAAAAATAAAACAAAGCAATTAAAGCCGTAAGTGGCTCAAATTGTGCTGTAGCGATTGAAGAACTTTTGTCGGAAGTTGGATTCGAACCCACGCCTTACTTGGGAGAACAGAATACCAGAATAGAGTAGGTTAAGTCCAGCCTTGGCTTCCAAGCTGACGTTTTTCTACATATGTGCTTGTGTATCATGGACAGTAAGAGGGGGCAGGCAAGGAGAGAATTTCTCTCTTTGGGGATCAATAGAGTGTTGTTATTATAACGTCTAAAAAGTATGATGGTCTGTCGATAAATCAATAAGAAAATAAATGAAGTCGTTTTCGCGAACACGCTGGAAAAGCCAGGGGCCGGACCGACTGTAGGGGGCGTGGCCAGAGACAGCCATCTCAGGCTGTCAAGTCTCCCGTTTTGGCCGGGAAACTACCGTATTTTACTTCTCTTTCCCGCCGTCCTCCCGTATTAGTATTTTCCCGTAAAATACGGTATAGTATTTTAAATAATGGATAGTGTAGTGGTAAGATCGCCGCCTTTCACACGGGAGACCGGGGTTCGAATCCCGTTTGTGGCCAAAAATATATTTTATATATTTTATATATTTATATTATATTTATATTATATTTTTTATATATCGTATTATATAGTTGCTGGATAGTGTAGTGGTAAGATCGCCGCCTTTCACACGGGAGACCGGGGTTCGAATCCCGGTTGTGGCCAGAAACAACTGCTATCACAACTAGAGATTGATGAGGTACAACACGATTGCTACGACAAGGGGGAGCCAGGACGACAGGTCAGGGGGGAGATATCATCATCCCCACATTCCGAGATTGGGTACCAAGCCCCATATATATTAGTAGGCTGAATACAAGAGCAGCTGACCTGAGAAATAAGAAATAAGCTAACCTGGACCCTCCGACCAAAAATAATAATATATATCTACGGGAACGAGAAAGCAGAGAACAAGAACAAGATTTGTAAATGTAAGATTTGAAGGCATGAAAAATAGAATAGTTCTCGTCATTAGTGAACATGTGTCTCGTCATTGTGTATCATGGACAGTAAGAGGGGGATCAATTATAACGTCTAAAAAGTAGATAAATCAATAAAGTCTGTCGATAAATCAATCAGATAAATAATGAAGTCGTTTTCGCGAACACGCTGGAAAAGCCAGGGTGTAGGGGGCGTGGCCAGAGACAGCCTGCTGACCAAGGCTGTCAAGTTTCCCGCCGTCCTCCCGTATTAGTATTTTCCCGTAAATCTCCCTTATATTATATAGTTGCTGGATAGTGTAGTGGTAAGATCGCCGCCTTTCACACGGGAGACCCAGCGGGGCCGGTCGCGTATAGCCATAACACAGTGGCAGCCAATGAAATTGAAGGATTTTTTTTGCGAAGCGAAGAGACCCTCCCCGGCGCTGCAAAATCTCCGTTAATGATTTTTTTTCTGATACATTTCAAGTTAGATTGAAATGCTAATCATTTTGAGGCATGTTTTCAAAAAAGCATGAACAAATTTCTCCATTTCTTGTAATCACATTCATCCATTATTCTTCGTTTTCTTGATATTGATGTATTTAATAAACAGCTTAAAACTATGGTTACAATTTTATTTATTTATTTATTTATGTCGCTGTGGTAATTAAACAGACATAGACAGTTATGAATAAAATGTATTGTTTATTGAGTCTATTTACACAGAAAGAGACAAGTACTCAGGTTCTCATACTCAGGGGTATGATAAGATATACATCCATCCATCCATCCATTTTCCAAACCGCTTATTCTACTGGGTCACGGGGGTCCGGAGCCTATCCCGGAAGCAATGGGCACGAGGCAGGGAACAACCCAGGATGGGGGGCCAGCCCATCGCAGGGCACACTCACACACCATTCACTCTCACATGCACACCTATGGGCAATTTAGCAACTCCAATTAGCCTCAGCATGTTTTTGGACTGTGGGGGGAAACCGGAGTACCCCCCACGACGACATGGGGAGAACATGCAAACTCCACACACATGTGACACAGGCGGCGACTCAAACCTGGGTCCCAGAGGTGTGAGGCAACAGTGCTAACCACTGCACCACCATGCCACCCCCAAGATATACATTACCGCTCAAAAGTTTGGGATCACATGCAAATTTCTTTGTTTTCCAAAGAAAAACACATTTTCATGCAATTCACAAAATTTTATCCACATCTACATATAGAGGCCTATTATCAGCAACTGGCAGTCCTCTGCATCAATCTCCTGGTATGTCTGACTGCTTATTCTTTAAATATTGCTAACACATTTTGGAGGTTTGGTTTGGGTCATTATCCTTTTGTAGGATAAAACTGACCCCAATCAAGTCTTGTCACAGGGTATATAATTGAACGGTAGTGTATGTCAAATATTAAATAGATGAAATGATTAATTTTCTTAAACAGCAGTGTTAATGCATGCATTTTGTAGCATGTTAACAAATGACTCATTGAATCCTGAATCAAAACAAAAAGCATAATTAAAAATAGCATTGTTATGACAATACTAACAGTGATGCTGCAGCATTTTAACAACTGTCAGATAGTTAGACATACAGTACCAGTCAGTAATTTGGACACACCACTCTGCCTACAAAGGGACTGGGTCATATTACCTGGATACTTGAGCTAAACCCAGTAGAAATGTTTTTCAAGGAGTCTGACCAGAGAGTTAAAGAAAATCGGCTGAGTGCTCAGCATATATGAGACGGCTCCTTCAGGAGAGCTGGAAAAGCATTCCAGGAGGCCACCTCATTAAACTAGTATAAAGTAGAAAGCAGGATCAGTCAGTCCCTGGAGCAGCTGGGGTTAAGGGCCTTGCTCAAGGGCCCAATGGTGGGATCACTCGGCCAGCCCTGGGATTTGAACCGGCAACCTTCTGAGTTCCAACAGAATTGTCCCCCCCAACAAATTATTTTTTTTAAATAACTTTTCTGAGTAGTGCATAATTCCATGTGTATTACTTTATAGTTATGATGTCTTTATAAATATTACAAAATGTAAAGAATAGTACAAAGAAACAATTCTATAGGTAGGTGTGCCCAAAACTCCTGACTGACGCCGTAACACTTTCTTAGACTCACCACACTGGTTGAGGTGGTGATGAGACAAGAGAGATTTAGCCAGTGGATAGGGAATGATTAATAGGACAGATCTGAAAGGGTCACGATGGGGAATTTAGCCATTGGGGTAACTGCCCCACACTTTGAGAGATGCTCAGGGATAATTTATGACCTTAGAGAATCAGGAACAAACAAGGAACATATTAACCATATGTTAAAATGCTGCAAGTGTATATTCAAACAATACTGAACTATAAAGAATATAAAACAATCTTTACTTTTTTTGTTTTAAAAAAAAACTATGCTTGCCACTTCTTTAAGAAAACCTACCTAACAGCGGCAATTTTTACAATCTGATTGTAACCCACCTGTTGCCATGCATTATTTGTCAGTGAAAAATGAGCCCAGACACAAAATAGCTGTTCTTAATAAAGTGGACAGAGTGTATATGGAAAACATTTACAATTTTTACAAATAACGCTGCTCTTGAAGTAGCAGGTAGTGTGTTACTTTTTTCTCTCCGCTGACCAACGCTGCTTTTCAGCCTCATAAAAAGGAGATTTTTGAAACTCCCTCCAGGTCATCTCTGGCTGCATAGTCTTGAACAATGGAACAAACAGAACACAGGCATCAAAACGGGCCTGAACGTGGCCAAAACAAGATGAATAATAAAGAACTTGGATGAAAAATTCTGATCATGACATCCAGAATTATCCTCCATAATTGAAGGGAAAGAACCTTTAGCATCATGGACTCCAACAACTTGCAAACCTGAAAGCAAAGTGAAAAAACCACAAATGAACCACAAATAATATTGATTCCTTAATTTATACTGAATCCTGAAGAGTGACTGTTTGTGTGTGTGCATGCATATGAGATTCTCACTCATCGGGCCTTCGGTTTTGGAAGGGGACCAACAAAGCATCATCCTCTCCAATTCCTCATCTTCCTCTATTTCTATAAAACAAAATAGATATGAATAAAAGACATAATCAATGCACAGAACCACATATATGAAACTGTCAGCCAACCTGGAGGATTAGTAGAAGTGTCTGGAAGTGCTGGTCTTGAGGGAGCAGAAGCCTCCAGTGTCATCTGAAGATTGCTGTGCTTCAGCCTCAGGTACTGCTGTAGTCGGTACATTTTGCTGCCTGGTACGCATTGTTGTTTGAGGATAACAGCCTCATACCCATCATCCCTACTGTCCCAAATATCCTTCCAGGTCTTGCCAGCACGGACTCCAAACCCAACCAAATTCTCATCCTCACTTTTGACAGGTGGTAGTTGACAGGCGTAAAGAAACACAGAAGGGCATGGAATTATAAACAAGAATTCTGTGATCTGACACCTTTGCCATTTGGTAGCAAAGTAAGTGTAATAGCTTCTAACTGACTTGCTTTAACCTAAAACAAGGTTTGTTTGAACAACTTTAGTAGGTTTAATACTTAACGATTATGTGAGGAATTCTTTAATATCCAAGTTAACGGCAATGCCAGCAAACAATATGCATAAAAAAGTTGTAGTTAAATATCAATGACTTACAGGAAAGTTACCGTCACAGTACCTTGCATATAGGAACGTGCAGAATTAGTATATGTATAATACACTATATATATAAGGTTAGTTTATAAACGGTAATCCAGTTTATTCTGTCTCATCTGCCTAGACTCATTCTACTTGACCAGTGTATGCTCGTTTTACTGCAAATTACTCGTTTTCCATAAATGGACACTGTCTAGCTTAATAAATGTACTGCTTTACCGGGCCACTAATAAAAGATACTTTTGGATTCCTCACGATGAGTGGAATTCTTATAAACGGTACCCGCCTTAATTTCCAAAGTCAAACATGTTTTTATTTAAATTGTGCATTAAAAATTGAATATTAATTATTAAATATTTCAAAAGCAATGCTACCTATGGAGCGAGTGAATAACTACTTCAGCATTACACAGAGAGCTTCGCGAGGGGCTCCGTAAAACGTACAGCATCCAGTTCGATTTTGGAATGTGAAATACATCGGAATATTTAAGAAAATATAAGATTGCTGTTCAGTTTACCTTGGAAAGTCGTCCTTTCCGTTCGACCGGGCGGTTTTTCTTTTAGGTGAATCACCAAATTTACTGAAATACTACTCACTCTCTGCTGCTCTTTTCCAAAATCCAGTTGTGTCGACTGTCGGTAGTGATAAGGGTAAAACGTCATTGGAGGCGTCGAAACAGCGACAAAACATCAACCAGTGGCCGAAAGAATATTACATCCGTACTGTTAAGCACTACCATTGAAAATGAATGGGAAAAGTTAAGGGAAGTTAAGCTAAACTATTCTCGCCGCCCGCAGGGGTTCGAATCCGGTTGACCGGTTGTGGCCAAAAATATATTTTATATATTTTATATATTTTATATATTTATATTTATATTATATTTTATATAATATATATATCATCATCCCCACATTCCGAGATTGGGTACCAAGCCCCATATATATTAGTAGGCTGAATACAAGAGCAGCTGACCTGAGAAATAAGAAATAAGCTAAGCTGGAAACAGATCAGCTGATCTACACCACAGCAACAGTGATCCTTGAGCTGGAGCCGGACCGTCTTTGAAGACTCCGTAAATCTCCGTATAATAATATATATCTACGGGAACGAGAAAGCAGAGAACAAGAACAAGATTTGTAAATGTAAGATTTGAAGGACCCGGCATGAAAAATAGAATAGTTCTCGTCATTAGTGAACATGTGTCTCGTCATTGTGTATCATGGACAGTAAGAGGGGGATCAATAGAGTGTTGTTATTATAACGTCTAAAAAGTATGATGGTCTGTCGATAAATCAATCAGATAAATAATGAAGTCGTTTTCGCGAACACGCTGGAAAAGCCAGGGGCCGGACCGACTGTAGGGGGCGTGGCCAGAGACAGCCATCTCAGGCTGTCAAGTCTCCCGTTTTGGCCGGGAAACTACCGTATTTTACTTCTCTTTCCCGCCGTCCTCCCGTATTAGTATTTTCCCGTAAATCTCCCTTATATTATATAGTTGCTGGATAGTGTAGTGGTAAGATCGCCGCCTTTCACATGGGTTCGAATCCCGGTTGTGGCCAAAAATTTATTTTATATATTTTATATATTTATATTTATATTATATTTTATATAATTTATATTATTTTATATTTCCTGTCTTAAAATGTAAGGGATACTGGAGCCTGGTTGCGGTGGTGGGATGGCTCACGGCGGGTGCCGGAAAATTTCCTTTATTTTCAAATCCAAACCTTGACAGGTATGCTGCTGTTCCAAATCATGGGTGCATGTTACAAGTGCGGAACATATTTTAACTTAGTACTAACTTAGCATCATATTTGATCTGATTCGACTGAATATCCCAGGTTTCCATCTCTCATGCATCTGGTGTGACGTGTTTTCAGACTCTCAGGCTGGCGCAAAGAAATCTTACGGGAATTGAACGTCTCACTCCGGCCAGCTGACCAAAGTTGGTAACCTTGGTATTGTGTGTAGGAGATTCGGTATAACTATAATTTCGTTCTCCATTTACATGCCCGTAGTGTCTTTAAGTGTTATGTAGTTTTGCCTGAAACGCAAAAATAAAACAAAGCAATTAAAGCCGTAAGTGGCTCAAATTGTGCTGTAGCGATTGAAGAACTTTTGTCGGAAGTTGGATTCGAACCCACGCCTTACTTGGGAGAACAGAATACCAGAATAGAGTAGGTTAAGTCCAGCCTTGGCTTCCAAGCTGACGTTTTTCTACATATGTGCTTGTGTATCATGGACAGTAAGAGGGGGCAGGCAAGGAGAGAATTTCTCTCTTTGGGGATCAATAGAGTGTTGTTATTATAACGTCTAAAAAGTATGATGGTCTGTCGATAAATCAATAAGAAAATAAATGAAGTCGTTTTCGCGAACACGCTGGAAAAGCCAGGGGCCGGACCGACTGTAGGGGGCGTGGCCAGAGACAGCCATCTCAGGCTGTCAAGTCTCCCGTTTTGGCCGGGAAACTACCGTATTTTACTTCTCTTTCCCGCCGTCCTCCCGTATTAGTATTTTCCCGTAAATCTCCCTTATATTATATAGTTGCTGGATAGTGTAGTGGTAAGATCGCCGCCTTTCACACGGGAGACCGGGGTTCGAATCCCGGTTGTGGCCAAAAATATATTTTATATATTTTATATATTTATATTATATTTATATTATATTTTTTATATATTGTATTATATAGTTGCTGGATAGTGTAGTGGTAAGATCGCCGCCTTTCACACGGGAGACCGGGGTTCGAATCCCGGTTGTGGCCAGAAACAACTGCTATCACAACTAGAGATTGATGAGGTACAACACGATTGCTACGACAAGGGGGAGCCAGGACGACAGGTCAGGGGGGAGATATCATCATCCCCACATTCCGAGATTGGGTACCAAGCCCCATATATATTAGTAGGCTGAATACAAGAGCAGCTGACCTGAGAAATAAGAAATAAGCTAAGCTGGAAACCTGGACCCTCCGACCAAGAATCTCTAGCTGGATAGTGTAGTGTTAAAGTACATATATATTAGTAGGTAGCAGCTGACCTGAGAAATAAGAAATAAGCTAACCTGGACCCTCCGACCAAAAATAATAATATATATCTACGGGAACGAGAAAGCAGAGAACAAGAACAAGATTTGTAAATGTAAGATTTGAAGGCATGAAAAATAGAATAGTTCTCGTCATTAGTGAACATGTGTCTCATGGACAGTAAGAGGGGGATCAATTATAACGTCTAAAAAGTATGATGGTCTGTCGATAAATCAATCAGATAAATAATGAAGTCGTTTTCGCGAACACGGTGTAGGGGGCGTGGCCAGAGACAGCCTGCTGACCATCTCAGGCTGTCAAGTCTCCCGTTTTGGCCGGGAAACTACCGTATTTTACTTCTCTTTCCCGCCGTCCTCCCGTATTAGTATTTTCCCGTAAATCTCCCTTATATTATATAGTTGCTGGATAGTGTAGTGTAAGATCGCCGCCTTTCACACGGGAGACCGGGGTTCGAATCCCGGTTGTGGCCAAAAATATATTTTATATATTTTATATATTTATATTTATATTTATATTATATTTTATATAATTTATATTATTTTATATTTCCTGTCTTAAAATGTAAGGGATACTGGAGCCTGGTTGCGGTGGTGGGATGGCTCACGGCGGGTGCCGGAAAATTTCCTTTATTTTCAAATCCAAACCTTGACAGGTATGCTGCTGTTCCAAATCATGGGTGCATGTTACAAGTGCGGAACATATTTTAACTTAGTACTAACTTAGCATCATATTTGATCTGATTCGACTGAATATCCCAGGTTTCCATCTCTCATGCATCTGGTGTGACGTGTTTTCAGACTCGTCAGAAACGTCTCACTCCGGCCAGCTGACCAAAGTTGGTAACCTTGGTATTGTGTGTAGGAGATTCGGTATAACTATAATTTCGTTCTCCATTTGCATGCCCGAAGTGTCTTTAAGTGTTATGTAGTTTTGCCTGAAACGCAAAAATAAAACAAAGCAATTAAAGCCGATCAGTGGCTCAAATTGTGCTGTAGCGATTGAAGAACTTTTGTCGGAAGTTGGATTCGAACTTGGGATGCCTTACTTGGGAGAACAGAATACCAGAATAGAGTAGGTTAAGTCCAGCCTTGGCTTCCAAGCTGACGTTTTTCTACATATGTGCTTGTGTATCATGGACAGTAAGAGGGGGCAGGCAAGGAGAGAATTTCTCTCTTTGGGGATCAATAGAGTGTTGTTATTATAACGTCTAAAAAGTATGATGGTCTGTCGATAAATCAATAACAATATCAATGAAGTCAATGTTTATCTAAAGGAATCAGAATTCAGGAAAAGCCAGGGGCCGGACCGAGTGTAGGGGGCGTGGCCAGAGACAGCCTGCTGACTGTTCCAAATCATGGGTGCATGTTACAAGTCCGGAACATATTTTAACTTAGTACTAACTTAGCATCATATTTGATCTGATTCGACTGAATATCCCAGGTTTCCATCTCTCATGCATCTGGTGTGACGTGTTTTCAGACTCTCAGGCTGGCGCAAAGAAATCTTACGGGAATTGAACGTCTCACTCCGGTCAGCTGACCAAAGTTGGTAACCTTGGTATTGTGTGTAGGAGATTCGGTATAACTATAATTTCGTTCTCCATTTACATGCCCGTAGTGTCTTTAACCGGCTGCACAAACTGGATCCGCCTCCATTACGACACAACTTTGCCCTTATTGGCTTAAGAATTTAGTCACATACATGACGTATATCTGCTATTTCTCCCGAGAAGCAGGTAAAGCAGTGGTAACTGCTTTGTAGTTAATTTACCTGGTAAAATTAAGTTTAAATAAATGATATAAATACTGTAATAGTACTCGTGAGCTTTGTTTATTTGTTATTAGTTATTGTAATGTTGCGCTGCTTTATTTGTTTAATCGTCTAGTCTGTGGAGACATTCAAGTTAATCAAATAAGAATTGCACTGTACACTGTACATGACCATAAAAACTTTGTATCCTTGAAATAAATGTTTTTGATCTTTTCCTTGGCAGTTATCTTTTTACACAGGGCCTCTATGTACACGATAGTTTTTTTTTTCACGACTAACAGTATGGATCAGGAGTTGGTTATTGTAAAAGAAGTAATGTGCATGCAGGTGATATTTGTATAGATTTATCCACACCCTTGTAGCAGTGCTGCCATTGCAGTCAGATCTCGCAAACTAGGAGTATTAGTTGTCTTTATTTCTCTTTATTTCTTGACGCCAACCCTCTCCATTAATCCGGGCTTGGGACTGGCACCTACCTGAGCTGGCTTGCTCCCTTAAGTGGCTGGGTTAGGCTAAACTATATATATATATTTACCAAGACTACAATAAAACATCTCGAAATGTGTAGTCTAGCAAAACGCAGTTTAAAGAAGGTAGCCTACCTGGCGAAATTGCAAACAAATTAAGGGCGTTAGGCAGCCTTTAGATCCTACCCATCATGCACTGCAGTTTTTTGCTAATTCCTCAAATGGAAAACTGTCCATCCATCCATCCATCCATTTTCCAAACCGCTTATCCTACTGGATCGCGGGGGGTCTGGAGCCTATCCCGGAAGCAATGGGCACGAGACAGGGAACAACTCAGGATGGCGGGCCAGCCCATCGCAGGGCACACTCACACACTATTCACTCACGCATACACTCCTATGGGCAATTTAGCAACTCCAATTAGCCTCAGCATGTTTTTGGACTGTGGGGGAAACCAGAGTACCCGGAGGAAACCCCACGATGACATGGGTAGAACATGCAAACTCCACACACATGTGACCCAGGTGGAGACTCGAACCCGGGCCCTAGAGGTGTGAGGCAACAGTGCTAACCACTGCACCACCATGCTGCCCCCTAAATGGAAAACCATTAAATACAAAAGGAAAACAAAAGTGCTGTAAGACTGTATACTTATGTGTATGTTAGTAAAGGCTGTAGCTGACACAACGGACCCCACTAATTAGAAAGGGGTAATTGTACACATGTGGCATCCAGTATGTTCTTCTATAACAGTTTTTAAAAAAAAAAAAAAACTCACATTACACAAATTGGCACTATCAAAACGAGGATTATGGGGAAAATGGGGACTGTGATGGAGATTACATACACGTAGGCATGGTATTTAGTTTTTTTTAATCTGGTCACCTTCCAGAGTAATTGTAAACTAAAACCATCTTCACCCTATTTGATTCTTTATAAATGGACAATCAGTCGTGCAGTAAATGGGGGTATAGAGAGACACAGAGCTTGTCTAACAAGAAACCCTGGGAAGCTAACATTAATAGGGTGGGTATGGATAGCAAAACCATTGATACAGATTACAGATTTATATCTCACCTGAACCCTGGCGGGCTCCGTGCCAATAGGGGTTGGGATTAGGGTTAGTTAACTTAAGTAGTAATATTGATGTGTATATTCTCCTATTCTCCAGTCAGTGAATCGTGAAACGTAATGTTAATATGTTTCTATACCTATATGTTCTGCTTAAAAACCCATAAAGGCAAGCACAGTGTTTAGACATTCTGTTACTTAGACTAGTAAACACTAAGATCCTTCAGCTTTCAATTAACCTGACACAACAGTCTAAACAACAAATGTGTGCCATGTCATTTGTCATCTTTACATCTTGTATCCTTTATATGGTAATTGGATTTTCAAGGTGGAATTGCAGGTCGATCATTTTAAGGATCTAGATGTAAACCTCCCTGGTGTTGCTTTAATATTTTTTTTGCACAATTTGCTTCACACACTTCCTCCAGCAGAGAAGCTTACAATACTACACCCCACCAAATGACTGGATGATGCCTTTTTATTTAAGGTCTGGCTGTGAGCCTCGATTACCGATACACTATCTTCAGGCTCCTGCCGGGATCAGTCAGTATGGTGGACCTTTGGAGGAATGGGTACAAAACCATCAGGAAAGTTTGCAGGTGCTTCAAGAGTATGTGAAGGCTTAGTTGGAGGAACAAGCCACACCACGAAATCGGAAACACAATGAGTTGGTTAATGATTAGGGGTTTGATGAAGGTCAGCTGGTGTGTTTGCGGAACCATGTTCGAGGTAAAATACAGGATCATTGGGATGCCTGTTTGTATATGGTAGTTCGGTGTCCCCAAGATCAGGGTGCAGTTTACTCTGCAACTCCAATGGAGGGGGACGGGGTTGTCCGTCAAGTTCACCGAACAGAGTTGCGTCCAGTACCACAGGGGGTTGTTATGTCAGGGGAAGATGTTCTGGTAATGTCTCCTGAGTCTGGGTTGCCCACAGGGGCAACAGAAATGGAATCGGATGAGGACTCTGTGATTTTACGGGGACAGGGCTGGTGGGAGGGGTCGCAATAGAGCATCCACAAGTAGGCCTCGTATAATGGAGGAGGTTATGTCCCCCCCGAGGTGTAGAGACCAGTTAAACGTTCGGTGAGGTCCACCACTGGTCATCATACCAACCCTTATAAGTTACCACGGTCAGTGAATGATCGTTCGGTTGGGGAGGAAGACCAGTGGTTTGGGGATAGAATTCTTAGCTGTGATCGTTGGGTCATCAATTTCATTTTGGGGGATGGATTGTAGCCAGGCAATTATAGGCAGGTATAGGAACTGCAGTTCGGACTGGAGGCATAGCCGGGGCGAGATGGCTGTGCATGTTCCGATGGTAGGGCATATTGGCAAAGGAGCAGGCACGGGAAAGACAGGCAGGGTCCTGATAGATTTGGTGGAGCATCGGCGGGCATATTGAATTTGCAGTGTAGCAGCCTTTCTGTTTGCTTGTTTCAGGGGTGAACAATCTTATCCGCAAAGGGCCGGTGTGTATGCAGGTTTTCGCTGCAACTCCCTAATTAGATTTCTAATTAGAGGACTGATTAGCTGAAGAGTCCTCATACCTGGTTTTGAAGAGCTGACCTAAAGGTTACCCCAAAAACCTGTTTTTTTTTTGTTTGAATGGGGCAGTGAGTCATGGGGTAAACTACTGTTCTTTAGGGGTTTTCAAGGTGGAATTACGGGTCGATAATTTTAAGGATCAGGTTGTAAACCTCCCTGGTGTTGCTTTAATATGTTTTATCTGAGGTTGTATCGTGTATTATCAAGCCAGCCGGCTTAGTGGCCTCGGGAGCGGGGTTTAGTGGGAGCAGCTGGCTAGTTTTATTTTCTTTTTTGTTTGTGTCTTTTTCTTTGTTGTATGTATATTTTGGGTTCATTATTAGGCAGGCTGGGCCTTTTGGCACCTGTAGTCTGGGTGCTGGATTGCCCATAGGGGTCTTTTTTATTGCTGTGATTTGCTGTGTCATTCACTAGTGTGATTTGTGCTGGATGTGTTTTTAAGGTTGTGCTGTGGCGTGTACCTGAGCAAACTTTGGGCAACCTGTTCTCTTGTTGGCTTTATTGACAAAGGGTGGATTAGTCTAATTACGGCCTGCTACAAATAGCTGCATATAACGTATAAAAAAAATCACCTTATGGGTGCTCCGTAGGGTAGCAAGATCTTGAGTTTTTTTTACAGTACTCGGGTACGTTTTAAAATTTTCGACCAATCAGCAAACATTATTCTGACAGCATAGCTGGGAAACCAATGAAAAGTGAGTGCAACGTTCTAGAACTTGACTTCGGGTTGACGCTCCCTATAAAAGAGCTGGGTACTGCTTCAAGGCGTTCAGTTGGCGCTACCTCCTGATAGAGTAGCACTGTACGGCTCTTGTTCCGTAAAACAACATCAAAAGGATGAAAAAAAAAACAATATTTAAAGAAGACGAAAAAAATCAATTTTTAAAGAAGACGAAAAAAACATCGTCTAAAAAAATAAGCCAAAAAAATAATATCCGAAGAAGGAAAAACATGCAAAGTAAAAAAAAACAAACAAAAATAAAAAACAATATCCAAAGAAGAAGGAAAAAAACATCCAAAGGGAGAAAAGAAGAACTGAAGGGCCAACGAGGTAGGAGGAAATACAAATTTCGTTTCAGCACCGTTGGAGTGCCAAGCCGTGAAAAGCATTTGGCCAGAAGACAAGGTAAGTGTTGTATCTGTTATTTTAAAACAGCGCTTTTCAAAATGCTGCTTTATAATCGTTTGAGATCGTTAGCCAGTGTGACAGCTGAAGGCTTTTTGAGTTTACCAACATAAAGTTTTATTTCTGTATTAGGACATTGTCAGGAACAATGATGTGTTCATCGCTATGATGTGGTCAAAAAGCGATGCATTGAATCTTAGAAACATTTGTGATTTTTCAAACGATGCTTTTCCTTTTATTTAATCAGTAAAATTTCCATCGGTTTTATATAGTGCCCCTTGAAATATGTCTTTAGCTCATTTTCCGGGCATTTTACTAGAATGCATCCTGAGAAATACACAAGCTCTGCTGCATTTCCGTGCCTCGATGTTTAGTGCCGAGTATAATTGTTGCAGTTGCCTTTTATATATTCCATGAGACCTGTTGGTACCAAGAGAAGTGTGAGACTGTCAGGGTGAATTTATCATACAATCGCACGCATAAATACCTGAGGGTTGCCAGTCCTTTTGCGTTGTTACAGGAGGACTAGAGCTGACGAGTGTGTTTCTACACACTATCAAGGGCATTGTAGTACAGTTTTCTCAGGTGGGAGAATGCTGCCGATCTCCTATTTGACAATACAGCCCTTGATATATTAGAATATTACAGAACTAGAAGCCTTTTGCAAGGAAGAATGTGAGAAAATCCCAAGTACAAGAACTGAAAGCCTTTCAGCTGGCTATAAGAAGCGCTTGTAAGCTGTGATATCTGGCAGAGGAGGTGTTACTAAGTACTGATTACGTAGGGTGCCCAAACTTTTGCAGAGTGCCATAATAATGTTTTTATTTTGTAATTTTGTTCAATTTATGGCATAAAAAGTAACTATTCATCAATGTTTGCTGAAAATATTGTGTATTTTTCCCCCAGTTCCTAAAGAGACTGTATTAACTGATATTGTTGCTTTTGTAATTGAAAAGATGTTATTTGTCAAGGGGTGCCAAACCTTTGCATAAGACTGTACACAGTGTGTGTATGTGTTTATGTGAGTGTGTGTCTGTGTGTGTGTGTGTATATATATATATGTGTGTGTGTGTATATATTTCTGTATATGCATGTGTATATATATATTTATATATAGTTCACACACATTCAAACTTATTTGAATACACATTCAAAATTATTTTTATTATTATTATTTTCGTTTTTTTTTTTTTTTTGTGTTTTAAAATTTTTTATTTTTGCAATGGAAATAAAAATAAAGCAGTCCTCCGTAGAGGAGGGGTGGTGGAGGGAATATATATATATATATATACATATATATAAAATAATTGTCACACAACTGGGGTGACATGCCTTTCCTGCTCACCCAATTTTAGTGCACTTTAGTTATGCATAATGACCTTCTAGTCTCGATACACCCATATATATATATGTATATATATATATAGTTTTTTTTGTTTTTTTTTTTGCAATAGACAATAAAAATAACGCAGTTCTCCATAAAGGAGGGATGGTGGATGGAATATATATATACATATATATAAAATAATTGTCACACAACCTGGGTGACATGCCTTGCCTGCTCACCCAGTTTTAGTGCACCTTAGTTATTCATAATGACCATCTAGTCTCGATACACCCATAAATATATATGTATATATATATAGTTTTTTTTGTTTTTTTTTTTGCAATAGACAATAAAAATAACGCAGTTCTCCATAAAGGAGGGATGGTGGATGGAATATATATATACATATATATAAAATAATTGTCACACAACTTGGGTGACATGCCTTGCCTGCTCACCCAATTTTAGTGCAACTTAGTTATCCATAATGACCAACTAGTCTCGATACACCCATATATATATATATATATGTACATATATATATAGTTTTTTTATTAGCAATAGAAAAGAAAAATAACGCAGTTCTCCGTAAAGGAGGGATGGTGGATGGAATATATATATATATATATACATTTATATAAAATAATTGTCACACAACCTGGGTGACATGCCTTGCCTGCTCACCCAATTTTAGTGCACCTTAGTTATCCATACTGACCATCTAGTCTCGACACACCCATATATATATATATATATATATATATATATATATATATATATATGTATATATATATAGATATTTTTTCTTTTTCTTGTGTTTTTTTTTCGCAATGGATATTAAAAATAAAGCAGTCCTCCGTAAAGGAGGGGTGGTGGAGGGAATATATATATACATATATATATAAAATAATTGTCACACAACCTGGGTGACATGCCTTGCCTGCTCACCCAATTTTAGTGCAACTTAGTTATCCATAATGACCAACTAGTCTCGATACACCCATATATATATATATATATGTACATATATATAGTTTTTTTATTAGCAATAGAAAAGAAAAATAACGCAGTTCTCCGTAAAGGAGGGATGGTGGATGGAATATATATATATATATATATATATATATATATATATATATATATATATATATATATATATATATACATTTATATAAAATAATTGTCACACAACCTGGGTGACATGCCTTGCCTGCTCACCCAATTTTAGTGCACTTTAGTTATCCATACTGACCATCTAGTCTCGACACACCCATATATATATATATATATATATATATATATATATATGTATATATATATAGATATTTTTTCTTTTTCTTGTGTTTTTTTTTCGCAATGGATATTAAAAATAAAGCAGTCCTCCGTAAAGGAGGGATGGTGGATGGAATATATATATAAAATAATTGTCACACAACCGGGGTGACATGCCTTGCCTGCTCACCCAATTTTAGTGCACCTTAGTTATTCATAATGACCATCTAGTCTCGATACACCCATAAATATATATGTATATATATATAGTTTTTTTATTAGCAATAGAAAAGAAAAATAACGCAGTTCTCCGTAAAGGAGGGATGGTGGATGGAATATATATATATATATATACATTTATATAAAATAATTGTCACACAACCTGGGTGACATGCCTTGCCTGCTCACCCAATTTTAGTGCACTTTAGTTATCCATAATGACCATCTAGTCTCGATACACCCATGAATATATATGTATATATATATATATATATATATATATATATATAGTTTTTCTGTTTTTTTTTTGCAATAGACAATAAAAATAACGCAGTTCTCCGTAAAGGAGGGATGGTGGATGGAATATGTATATGCATATATATAAAATAATTGTCACACAACCTGGGTGACATGCCTTGCCTGCTCACCCAATTTTAGTGCACCTCAGTTATCCATACTGACCATCTAGTCTCGACACACCCATATATATATATATATATATATATATATATATATATATATGTATATATATAGATATTTTTTCTTTTTCTTGTGTTTTTTTTTTCGCAATGGATATTAAAAATAAAGCAGTCCTCCGTAAAGGAGGGGTGGTGGAGGGAATATATATATACATTTATATAAAATAATTGTCACACAACTGGGGAGACATGCCTTGCCTGCTCACCCAATTTTAGTGCACCTTAGTTATCCATAATGACCAACTAGTCTCGATACACCCATAAATATATATATATATATGTACATATATATAGTTTTTTTATTAGCAATAGAAAAGAAAAATAACGCAGTTCTCCGTAAAGGAGGGATGGTGGATGGAATATATACATACATATATATAAAATAATTGTCACACAACCTGGGTGACATGCCTTGCCTGCTCACCCAATTTTAGTGCAACTTAGTTATCCATAATGACCAACTAGTCTCGATACACCCATAAATATATATGTATATATATATAGTTTTTTTTTTTTCGCAATGGACAATAAAAATAACGCAGTTCTCCGTAAAGGAGGGATGGTGGATGGAATATATATATAAAATAATTGTCACACAACCGGGGTGACATGCCTTGCCTGCTCACCCAATTTTAGTGCACCTTAGTTATTCATAATGACCATCTAGTCTCGATACACCCATAAATATATATGTATATATATGTATTGTTTTTTTTTTTTTTTTTTTTTGCAATAGACAATAAAAATAGCGCAGTTCTCCATAAAGGAGGGATGGTGGATGGAATATATATATACATATATATAAAATAATTGTCACACAACCTGGGTGACATGCCTTGCCTGCTCACCCAATTTTAGTGCAACTTAGTTATCCATAATGACCAACTAGTCTCGATACACCCATATATATATATATATATATATGTACATATATATAGTTTTTTTATTAGCAATAGAAAAGAAAAATAACACAGTTCTCCGTAAAGGAGGGATGGTGGATGGAATATATATATATATATATATATATATATATATATATATATATATATATATATATATATATATATACATTTATATAAAATAATTGTCACACAACCTGGGTGACATGCCTTGCCTGCTCACCCAATTTTAGTGCACTTTAGTTATCCATACTGACCATCTAGTCTCGACACACCCATATATATATATATATATATATATGTATATATATAGATATTTTTTCTTTTTCTTGTGTTTTTTTTTCGCAATGGATATTAAAAATAAAGCAGTCCTCCGTAAAGGAGGGATGGTGGATGGAATATATATATAAAATAATTGTCACACAACCGGGGTGACATGCCTTGCCTGCTCACCCAATTTTAGTGCACCTTAGTTATTCATAATGACCATCTAGTCTCGATACACCCATAAATATATATGTATATATATATAGTTTTTTTATTAGCAATAAAAAAGAAAAATAACGCAGTTCTCCGTAAAGGAGGGATGGTGGATGGAATATATATATATATATATATATATATATATATATATATATACATTTATATAAAATAATTGTCACACAACCTGGGTGACATGCCTTGCCTGCTCACCCAATTTTAGTGCACTTTAGTTATCCAGAATGACCATCTAGTCTCGATACACCCATGAATATATATGTATATATATATATATATATATATATATATATATATATAGTTTTTCTGTTTTTTTTTTGCAATAGACAATAAAAATAACGCAGTTCTCCATAAAGGAGGGATGGTGGATGGAATATGTATATGCATATATATAAAATAATTGTCACACAACCTGGGTGACATGCCTTGCCTGCTCACCCAATTTTAGTGCACCTTAGTTATCCATACTGACCATCTAGTCTCGATACACCCATATATATATATATATATATATATATATATATATATATATATATATATACATGTACATATATATAGTTTTTTTATTAGCAATAGAAAAGAAAAATAACGCAGTTCTCCGTAAAGGAGGGATGGTGGATGGAATATATATATATATATATACATTTATATAAAATAATTGTCACACAACCTGGGTGACATGCCTTGCCTGCTCACCCAGTTTTAGTGCACCTTAGTTATCCATAATGACCATCTAGTCTCGATACACCCATAAATATATATGTATATATATATATATATATATATATAGTTTTTTTATTTTTTTCGTAATGGACAATAAAAATAACGCAGTTCTCTGTAAAGGAGGGATGGTGGATGGAATATATATATACATATATACATTTATATAAAATAATTGTCACACAACCTGGGTGACATGCCTTGCCTGCTCACCCAGTTTTAGTGCACCTTAGTTATCCATACTGACCATCTAGTCTCGATACACCCATAAATATATATACTGAACAAAAATATAAACGCAACACTCTTGTTTCTGCTCCCATTTTTCATGAGATGGACTTAAAGACCTACAATTCATTCCAGATACACAATATTACCATTTCTCTCAAACTTTTCTCACAAATCAGTCTAAATGTGTGATAGTGAGCACTTCTGCTTTGCTGAGATAATCCATCCCACCTCACAGGTGTGCCACATCAAGATGCTGATCTGACATCATGGGTAGTGCACAGGTGTACCTTATACTGCCCACAATAAATGGCCACCCTGGAATGTGCAGTTTTTTGCTTTATTGGGGGTCTGGGGACTCAGAACCGGTCAGTATCTGGTGTGACCACCATTTGCCTCATACAATGCAACACATCTTCTTCGCATAGAGTTTATCAGATTGTCAATTGTGGCCTGTGGAATGTTGGTCCACTCCTCTTCAATGGCTGTGCGAAGTTGTTGGATATTAGTGGGAACTGGTACACGCTGTCGTATACGCCGGTCAAGCACATCCCAAACATGCTCAACGGGTGACATGTCCGGTGAGTATGCTGGCCATGCAAGAACTGGGACATTTTCAGCTTCCAAGAACTGTGTACAGATCCTTGCAACATGGGGCCGTGCATCATCTGTCTGAGTGGCTGGTCTCAGACGATCTTGGAGGTGAACCTGCTGGATGTGGAGGTCCTGGGCTGGTGTGGTTACACGTGGTCTGCGGTTGTGAGGCCGGTTGGATGTACTGCCATATTCTCTGAAACGCCTTTGGAGACGGCTTATGGTTGAGAAATGAACATTCAATGCACGAGCAACAGATCTGGTTGACATTCCTGCTGTCAGCATGCCAATTGCACGCTCCCTCAATGCTTGTGGCATCTGTGGCATTTTGCTGTGAGACAAAACTGCACATTCCAGGGTGGCCTTTTATTGTGGGCAGTATAAGGTACACCTGTGCACTACCCATGATGTCAGATCAGCATCTTGATGTGGCACACCTGTGAGGTGGGATGGATTATCTCAGCAAAGCAGAAGTGCTCACTATCACACATTTAGACTGATTTGTGAGAAATGTTTGAGAGAAATGGTAATATTGTGTATCTGGAATGAATTGTAGATCTTTAAGTCCATCTCATGAAAAATGGGAGCAAAAACAAAAGTGTTGCGTTTATATTTTTGTTCAGTGTATGTATATGTATACATATAGTTTTTTTTGTGTTTGTGAAAACGGGTCTTTAATCGGGGAAACGGAGCGGGTAGAGCAGGACGGAACGCAGGCATTGACAAACTACAATGACGGACAGGGCAAACAGGTAAGACCAGGACTTAAAATAGGTCATGACTAATCAAAGTAATCGGGCAAAGCAGGAGACGATCAGGGAAGCACACGTGGGTAATCAGGGGGCGTGGCACACACGAGGAGCGGACAAGCCGGGCATATATGTATATCTATATAAAACCTCATTAATGAGGGACAGGGAACAGAACGGACAGACAGAACTGGCACAGGGGAAGGAGCCAGGACAAGACTTGACATAAGACAGGAAAGGCAGAGAAACAGATCAGAAAGGGGGACACGGAGGGAACAGGCAGGACAAAAGGACCGGGAGTGAACGAAGGGAACATCGGGGAAAGAGGAGCAGAAGCCAGAGGGACGAGGGACAAAGAGAGGAGGGACAGAGACAGGAGGAACAAAGCGAGGGGGAGCAGAGGCAGGAGGGACAAAGACGGGAGGCCAGGGAGAGAAGGAGGGGGAACCAAGAGGAGCCCGAGGGAGACCCAGCGGGCGACGGGAGGCAGCCGGAAGGGCTGCAGGCGGCCGGGAGGCCGGAGCCGGAGGGGCCGAGGAGACGGGGTGAGGGACAGACGCAGGGACGAAGGAGGGAGTCGGAGGGGAGACCAGGGAAGGGGACGAAGGAGCTGGAAGGGACCCTGGCGAGGGCAAGGAGAGAGGGGGAGCCGCAGCAGACGGCGACGTCCTCCGACACGCCAGAGCGGGAGGACCAGCAGGCGAATGAGGAGCCGCCGTCGGGGGGCCCGCAGGCAACCGATAAGACGCCGGAGGAGGGACCGAGGCAGGGCGACGAGGCCGCGGAGGGGGACCCGCAGACGACAGCCGACCCGGAGGGCCAGGACCCGCAGGTGCCGACCAAGCCCTAGCGCCGGCGAGGGAGGGCGAGCCAGGGGGCTGGGCGGGTGGGACCCCAGCCGTGCGTCTGTGTCCTCTCCCCTTATGGGACACAGACATAAGGACCTGCGGCCGGGGTCGGGCTCGTCGGGGTGAGGGTACCAGAGTCACAGGGGGAGAAGGGACTGGAGTGGGGCCAGGGACTGGAGCTGCAGGCTGCAGAGGGGGCGCCTGCCCGGGAGCTGCAGGCAGGGAAAGCGCCTCGGACGTGGGCGCGGTAGCTGCAGGCAGCGGAGACGGCTGCTCGGGCTCTGGGGCCGCAGGGGGCACTTATTTTATTATATAAAATAAGTGTCACACAACCGGGGTGACATGCCTTGCCTGCTTGTGGGATGAGGAAGACTCAGGGACTGGAAATGGGATTAAAACTGAAGATGTGCTCATTCCTTTGTGTATTTACAAATTTTCCTTCCGTCAGACATGAGGAGTTTGCTGCTATATTTGGCACTAATAGAGATTCTGATGCTGCTATTTTTATTGTCTATTAGTT
Organism: Brienomyrus brachyistius; assembly: GCF_023856365.1. Lineage (NCBI taxonomy): Eukaryota > Metazoa > Chordata > Actinopteri > Osteoglossiformes > Mormyridae > Brienomyrus > Brienomyrus brachyistius. The sequence goes on along the minus strand of NW_026042439.1, from coordinate 103,758 downwards.
TGTTATTATTTACAAGTTCTGTTGTGTTTTTGCATTTTTCTCTTCTGGTTAATTAACTGCTGTCTGTTTGCTGTGAAGTATGAGTGTGGTGAGTAAGACTCAGGGACTGGAAGTGGGATTACAACTAAAGATAACATGCTTATTCCTTTTTGTATTGTTTACAAATTTCCTTCCGTCAAACATGAGGAGTTTGCTGCTATATTGTGCACTAACAGAGATTCTGATGCTGCTATTTTTATTGTTTATAAATGTGTTATTGTTTCCAAGTTGAGTATTCAATAAATGCTAAATTGAGAAATTTTGTGTATCGTTTGTTATTATTAGTGTGATATTTTACCATGCAAATAGAGGGGAAAACGTCCAATTATCGGCCAAAAAAAATCAGCAGCATATATCGGCCATCGCCTGACCCTTGACTTGAAAAACCCATATCGGTCGACCTCTAGTAACAGTACATTCTGTCCAATTCATCCATCGAGTTAAGTCACACACCCACTTGAGGGGGCACTCCGGCAGACGTGAGGATGGGGATGTTCTTTCCGCTATAACATCCACTGCAGAAGTACATCTCGCTCCTGTTCACAGGGCTTACTTCAATGATGAAGCAGGGCTGGTTGTCTGGACAAGAAGTTGTCCTGCTGCTGGGTCTCGGTGCCGTTTTTCCACCTAAGCTTGAAGGTGGAAATGTGTTCCAACTTGGTCCCTGGGACTGCAGCATAGCCAAACATCGCGAGCAGCGTCGGCCACACCCACCACCAGAACCATCACACCGTCCTATACACATAAAGAAGAACTAAAACATAGAGTGTTGTGACAATCTATGCGTTAATGTTTGGCAGCATAGGTGATTCATTAAAATTATACCGAAGAATGGAAAATGTGATATTTAGAATATTTTTTGCCATTTAGTAGCTAATTTAAGCACTTACCCAATGCCTCAATTTGTTTTAGGTCAGTAATGTCTGAGCCAAAAGAATGAATGTATGAATTTAATACAATTCACCCACTCCCACCCACACACAAATCTGAAATTCAATTTAAGACACTTCTTAAACATTAGTGCATTAACAAAAAAGGAAAATCTTAAGAGATTCAGTAGGATTTTCTATGTTAGACTTAAGCTAATAGTTCAATAGTTTTTACATATTTCAATATACCAATTTGACTTTAATGTTGAAACAGATGCTAAAACATGGAATAATTTCATAACTAGAGAAACATGTTATTCACAAACACTAGCAAAGGTAGCTTATAGTTAAGCTTACTTAAGTCAGCAAGTCAGGCTACAGTGTGTAAGAATAGTCGTAAACGATAATTTGTCTCAGTCTTACATGACAGAATAAGTAAACAGAAAATATAAAATGGCTGAAACAGCGTCATTAACGCCAGCTACAGTAGAGGCGCAGAAAAGGTGTCATGACTGAAGTATTCCCAAACTCTGGAAGACCGTATGCGAGCCTTTTTTGCCGCGTGTTTCTCCAGAGGCTCCGGAGCTCCGCTGGTTGACACAGCCATGTTGGTTCATGTGCAGGGGGACGAGCGGCAAATTTCTTTTTTGCAGGGTGGTAGGTGATGTCTCATTAATATTTATTAATTTACTTACAAAATGGTGCGGCACTGCATCCAAGCCTGCGGCACTCAGAGTCACAAATACAGTGGAAACCATTTGTAGTAATTACGTCTGTCTGGCTGATTTCCAACTAATTGATATTTGTATATTTATTACATGAATATAAGGTAATATAAGGTAATAGAAGAGGTATTTAATGGTTTTCCATCTGAGGAATTTGCAAAAAACTGCAGTGCATGATGGGTCGGACCTAAAGGCTGCCTTAACGTCCTCATCTGTATGACGACATACATCAAGACTAGGAAGGTGCATAATGTTCATGTCTGGTTGCGTTTGTTGGTCCAGAAAGTAATTCAATTTCGCCATGTAGGTTACGTTCTTAAAAACTGCTTGGATATAGCCCGATTATATGCTGTGGGCCTTTTAATTTCTTTGTTTACCAGGTAGGCTACCTTCTTTAAACTGCGTTTTGTTAGACTACATATTTAGGGAGGTCTTTATAAATTTATAGTAGTCTTCATAAATATGTACATAGTTTAGCCTAACCCAGCCACTTAAGGGAGAAAGCCAGCTCAACTAGGTGTCGGTCCCAAGCCCGGATTAATGGGGAGGGTTGGCGTCAAGAAATAAAGAGACTGTATCTTCACTGCATGACTGATGTCAAAATGTGTGAAATATGTGGTTGTATTAATAAATGCATTAAAGTAGGTTAATGATTCTGTGCTGTCTAAATTGTATAGAAAATTTCTACGTATAGCCAAACAAATCTCCTCCTGTTTGAAAAAGCATAGAAAAAGCAATTTAGCCACTAAAACTTTACAGTTTTTGTGAGGGACAGTCGAATTCTCTCGTTTCTCTCGTCAAGTTTTTTTGTGATCCTGCACCTACACTTTGCCGGCCCCAGGAGGATGGGCTCCCCCTTTGAGTTTGGTCCCTCCCAAGGTTTCTTCCTTCTTGGGAGTTTTTCCATGCTATCGGCGCCTATGGCTTACTCACTGGGGGCTTTGGGTGGGCATGATATAAAGCAAAGCATTTTCCCTCCCAGTTTCCTCCTCTGGTCCACATTGCAGGACCATCAGCCATCAGAAACAGCCAGACGGTCTCCTTCAGCTTCTTTAGTGTCCTTGGAAGCCAAGGCAGTTTTAGGTCTGAGAAGAGGTTTATCAGAAGGACACATATTACGTCGTTTGTCCTGAAATGTAACATGGGGAGGAAAAGTTAAGCGGTTTAGTCAGATTGGAGTCGTTTATTCAGCAGTGGCAGCGCCAGTGACTTAATGCTACAGGTGCTATAGGGGAGTGAGATTATTTAGACCGGGTGCTTTAGCTTTTCAGCTTATGTAGATGGTGTATAGAAGCACACAGCACGATAAGCTACAGCATGGATAAAATAGGATAAAATATGAAATTCTAACGTCTAGCTCACAGAGCCTCTATGTGTACTTTGAAGAAAAAATACACTACAAGTATGCTGTAAAAACCGCAAAAATGTCTTACACAATATACAGATTTTACAGATAGTTAAAGAAAAAATGAAACCAATATTTTGGGGGTGCTGTGGGGGTACTATGGTCATTGGAGGAGGAGCTAGAGCCCCCCCCCCCCAAGCTTTTCCTTGGTGCTGCCACTGTTGTTCAGATTAAAAGTAACATTGTCATTAATAAACAGTACTCTGATCAAATTTTTGCATGTACAAACACAATCAAAGTTTAACCACATGTTTAGACACAATTCACACACCTGTTACATTTCCATAATGCTAAGACTCTCTACACTTACTTCATCCACTTTCTTGTTTGGTACACAGTCATTTGATGGATGTGTAAGATCATTACCAGACCGTCTGCTGCAAACTCTACAGTTAATGAATGGCTGCAAAAACACACAGACACACAAAAACAGTATTTAAAGAGTGGTGGGCAATAAATACAGTGAGAGAAGGTGTAGTAAAGATATATCTAATGATTTAAGGCAGAGCTGCTGGAGTGCAGGGTTTAATGACACAGAACAATTTTAGAGGAAAGAGCTTCCAAAGCAGGGTCACCATAAGGCTATATTATACAAAGCAAGTTCATCTAAAAGTATGAACAACAAATCCCGTTTAACTGAACACTGCTCTGTATTAAAATACTGTCCTCCGATCAAGCTAAGTGGTCCTGTAGTTCACTATTTAAAGAGGTAAATTTAAAGGGTAATTCACACTGCACATCTACCCTGCTCTGACCAGGTTTAATTACTGGCTTTCTAATTAAAACAAGAGTTAAGTCCTGCCCTTTCACCACAAAACACCACACTGCCATTTAAGGCTGATTTCAACAATGAGTTTTAGTTAACCTGGCTCGATTGAGTTAACTCTGGGTATGTAAAACCCGCTTTGTAGTACAGCCCACAGGTCTTTAAATAAGGCCAGCTAGGGTTCATAGCTCGAAGCATAATCTACAGGTCACCCCTCAGATGATTAGCATTTGCTTCTGCCTGGTAATCCAGCCTTTAAGCCTGTAAACCTACTAAAATTTGAGAATAAGGTGAAGGAACTGGCTCTTTGAGGCCACCTATGTATTTGTTACTTTATTGTTGGCTAACTTTCCCCCGCAGGGCATCAAAAAAGTTAACATGAACCTAAATTAATTTGCTAACTGATATGTCCAATGCTCACAGTCACAGTGACTCTTTACTTACCCTCTTGTCCATGAAAATACAGTCAGCCCGATGGTCTGTTGCAGTTGACTTTGGACATTTTGTTGCTCTCAAGAGAATCTCAATGTCAATGTATTCACTGCTGATCTAAATCACATAAACACGTTATATACAAAATTGCCTACAACTGTTTTAAAGGCAATATAACAAACAATAATCACCCAAAAAATGGCAAACTGTCACAGACTTGACTGCAGCAGATTCAGAGAGAAACTGTGAGAAGGTAAAATTGACCAGGGCTGAGATATACAACCATCACTTTCATTGTGAAGAGACATTAAGCATCATATGCATTGAAATTAAAACATCAAAATCAATGTGATACTCATTAGTTCAGCTTGCAGATGATGAAAGTTTCACACTTTTGTAAACACTTTCTCAGCAGTTACCTTCGGACGGCCCTGGATGTTATAGAAATTCATGTGCTGACGGGTTCCTTGATGAGCATTTTCGACTGCGAGTTTAATGGCCGTCTTGTGAGTGCAGGGAGACTGTGGTAATCTTGCTGGGCCTCTGTGGAGATAAGCAGAGCTCCATAAGCCAAAACCAGAAGCAGCAGGCGGGTCATCTTCCTCTCAGCTTTGAAGGGAGAAGCAGGACTGAGGACACTGATCTGTGGTCCCCTTATCCAGCACGTCCAGGGGCGTGTCCTTCACTCGAAACAAACAGACCTTTGAACAACATTGGAAAACTCTTCAGGATGAATTGAGGCAGGTGGTCAAGTGGGTTTATTGTTATTTCAGCAATATACACAGTACACAGTGAAAGGAAACATTGTTCCTCCTGGACCACGGTGCAACACAAAGAAGAAAAACAGAAACAACACAAGATGACACAAGTGCGGGCAAGATAGAACTATACAGAGTGAAAGGAGCACAAACAGAGGGAGAAAGTGCAAGATAAACACAAGAGCAACAATACAATACTACAGGACAAGACAGCGCAGTCAAGAACACAGAGTGCAGCCAGAGCTAACCTGAATAGGGGCATCAAGGTTGCCAGGCAGGCAGAGAAACAGAAAATAGAGGTCTACTTCACATACAACAACCCACAGTGGGTGTGGCAGGGAATACAACACATTACAAACTTCAAAGGCAACAACACCGTCACTGTTAACAGCAACGCCCTTTTAGCAAAGGAGCTAAACAGCTTCTTTGCTCGTCTGGAGGAACACAGAGCAGACATAGCCACACTGCCCCCTCCCCCAATCTCCAGCACTCACAGACTCCCTCTGCAGGAACACCACGCGAGAAGGCACATTGCATCTCTAGGTGTGTGGAGTTTAAGACAAGGCAAGTGATGCTACGATAATATAATTCCTTGGTAAGACCCCACCTAGAATATTGTGTGCGGGTTTGGTTACCATACCTTAAGAAGGACATTGCTGCCTTGGAAAAGGTGCAACGTAGGGCAACGAGAATGATTCCTGGTCTTAGAGGAATGTCTAATGAGGAGAGGTTAGCTGAGCTGAATCTGTTTAGCCTCGAGCAAAGGAGACTAAGGGGGGACATAATCCAGGTGTTTAAGATTCTAACAGGTCTGGATGCTGTTCAGCCAAATGGCTATTTCAATGTTAGTTTAAATACCAGAACTCGTGGCCATAAGTGGAAATTAGCTGGAGAACATTTTAAAACGAATTTGATGAAGCATTTCTGTACACAGCGTGTAGTTAGAGTATGGAATAGTCTTCCTGTTATTGTAACACAAGCTAAAACCCTGGGTTCTTTTAAATCAGAGCTAGATAAGATTTTTGAGCTATTAGCTAAGTTCTCCTCAAAGGAGCTTGATGGGCCGAATGGCCTCCTCTCATTTGTAAATCTCTTTGGTTCTTATGAGTCAGCTTACAGAGATGAGGTCCAGAAACTGATAGGTTGGAGTTCAGCAAACAATTTGGCACTAAACAGCACAAAGACAAAGGAATCACTGACTTCAGGAAGGATGGAGGCGACACTGGCCTGCCTAGATGGATGGATGGATGTTTTTATTGACATTGTAAGTACAATGAGATTTAGTTTGGAACGCGCCAGCAGCTACACAGTATATTTACAATTATATAGATTGTGAGGCATAAAATAAGGTGTGAGTAATATAACATAACGACATAATATAAGTAATCATTAATTAATCATTACAGATGGTATGAGGTGTGAACCGCTAGGCTGCTATGGCATGTTTGGTATCAAACCGATGGAAAATCACTCCAGTTTCCAAATCTGGTCAGTGGTTACCACGAAAGTGAATATATCAAAAGTTACACCAGCCTAACGAAAATCATCAATACAAGGGAAATCACTCTGGTCATAAATCTCAAAAGGACTGATACAGACCCCCTTCCGAAAGCCCGCCAAATGGATGGTCAGCCATTGGTCCAGGAGTCGAATTCCTGGTCACTCCTATTCACGAACTTTACACTATAAAACCTGGCACCTCAGAACAAAGCCAGGAGAGGAGAAACAGAAGGGAGGAGAAAACAAAAGACCATCAGCACGAAGAGAGGCAGAGAACATCAGCCCAAGAGAAGAGAAGCCCACAAGAAGCCCTCCTGAAGCCTATCAGTGAAGACCCAGCTGGACAGAGAACTGCAACCAAGCCCAAGCTTCACCAGGAGAGGGAATCAGAGGGGCTCCACTCCAACAACCGCTGCAAACACCGCGCCTCCCTGAGTGCCATCACCCATCAGCTCATCAGCCTCCGCAACCAACTGCCAAGACCCCCCCCCCCCCCACTCTGCAACCAAGTAAACAAACTTCCTTTCATTTATAACAACCTAAACTCCTATTCACCTGCTATATTACTTTAGGACAGTATTTCCACAAATTGCTTGCTTTGCAGAACAGTATTTTCCCTTTTAAGGTTACTCATTTTAAATCTGGTCATTGCATTTTCATGATTACATTGTTTGTGTCCACTCCGTTATTTCGTGTTTATTGTTTGTTAGGTGTAATGTCTGTCTTATGTTAGTTATAGGAATAAATGCATGTCTTTTACACAACTTCAGCCTCCGTTCATTGAGTGCTCACAAGAATCCCTGCCTGTGCGATCTACGCTCTGAAACCTCAAATTCGCCTGAAATATCGCGAGACTCTCTCTCATTGGCCGTGAGGGGAGCTTCGCTACCGATCGTTTACATTACCTGGTGACGCAGCTCGTTGGACAAGCCTTCTATTCTAACCCAGGTTATTACGTGATACTGGTTATTAATGAGTTCCATTTAAGTCACACATTAACAGACTCACGGTGTTTCGCAATTGAGTTTGAGCCGACCATTCAGCATAAAAATTGGTTAATAATCACAAGGCACAAGGTTTAAACTTATTCTGAGCACACAATTTAAACTTTTTATGACCGAACGTGCAGTGAAGAAGCGCTACTGTCAACTGGTTGCAAAAGTCGCACTCATGGCAATCTGAAGGCATTTAAGCGGGATCATATGGGCTTATTATAGTTATTTTTATTTCTATTATTAGTAGTTATATTATTTTGTTTTATTTTCGGTGATTTCATTGTAGTTCTTTCGTATTAAACTGCAGTAAACTTTAACCCTATGTCTGACGAGATTCTCAGATGTAGCGCTTTGTTTCCAGGTTCAATTCGGACGAGTGTCTCCGTTTCTATATATCCTGGGAGAGATCTCTCTATTAGCGAACGGGAATACTTGTTATGAGGTTCTAACCTAAATTATGTTGCGCTTGGACATAAGACCGATAGCTTAGTTACCTATCAGGATCATACTCGTATGTGTGTGCCTGCTTTAGACAAAGCAAGTTTAACACAACTTTGCGCTGTGAGCCAAGTGTGTGTCATTTAGAAATTGGGAGTCTCCTGTGCTTGAGACCCGCCGTGGTTAAGCACCATTTGCGACGAGATATAGTGCACTCACAATTTAAATCTGTCGCCGTAACGCGTGCGCCGTCTCGCTTCAGTAATTGTTTTAAGGGGTGATGACGAAGATGACGAATTTACTTTCCTGAAGAGGAGCAGGATGGGTCACGCGTTCTGTAAGATTTGTCTCCCACGGGGAAGGAACGATGTCAGTCGGCATGAAAAATCCAAGTCATTAGTGAATGACAGAGCCGCATGAGTGAACATGAAAAATTAATAGAAAATAAATGACAAATGGTTATTTTATATTTTATATATTTTATATATTTATATTTATATTATATTTTATATAATTTATATTATTTTATATTTCCTGTCTTAAAATGTAAGGGATACACATGGTCATTTCCGTTGTTTCCTGTTTCCTGCGAGAGTGATACTGACTGCTAGCGCGCGAACTTTGAAACCATAGATATCACCTAAATAATAATTCGAGTTAAGTCATTGGGAAAAAGCTTCGCAAGATTAATAATCCTCCAAAATAAATAAATAAAATTTCCCAGACCCCGACGGATTAATCACCTACGCAAGTACCGACCCACGATCTTCGTTCAATTAAGAAGGTGCTTCCAGCCTTACAGCCTCAGTTTACGTAAGTACAACGCCATGTCTACTGTTCCATGTTCTGAGTGTAATATGTTTAGCTATTCTTCTCCAGTCATTAGCGGTATTTATACATGTGAGAAGTGTCAGTTAGTCGCTAGACTGACGGAGAAGATTGTAGTGTTAGAGGGACGTATCCGGACGTTACATAACATTCAGGAGAATGAGAGTTTTATTGACTCAGTATTAGCGGCTCCGGATATGTCCGCGATAGCCAGTAAGTCTCCCCCTGCTCCGGCAGCAGAGCCTTCGCAGCAAGGCGAGTGGGTGACGACCCGGCGGCATAGTCGCAAATCCAAACCAAACTTACACCGGCACCATTCGCCTATCCGCGTTTCCAACAGGTTCTCCCCACTCAGTGAAACTCCCACTGAGACGCCTGTTGAAAGTGCTCTAATAATTGGTGATTCTATTCTAAGAAACGTGAGAGTAGCGACTCCAGCGACCATTGTAAATTGTCTCCCGGGTGCCAGAGCGACCGACATCTCGGCAAATTTAAAAGTGCTGGCTAAAAGTAAACGTAAATACTCTCAGATAGTTATCCACGTCGGCACTAATGATGTCCGATTGAGGCAATCGGAGATCACAAAGGCAAATTTTAAAGAGGTGTGCAACATTGCGAAGAAGATGTGTGTGTCAGTAACGTGCTCTGTCCAGACTAAAAACTCAAGTCCAGACTAAAAACACACCTGTTTAGTTTAGCGTATAGGGACACTAGTTCTAGCCCTAGCTAACTCTTCACTCCCAGGCAGACCTGTAGTGTGAGGTGTAGAGCTGGGTGGGGATCGGTGCCATTGGCTTTGGATGAACTGGATTGTCAGTGCTGTCACTCTAGCTTTGCAATCTCTTGTGGAACTGGAGTGCTGACATTTCAGGGACTCCCCATGCCGGCATTCCCACTTGCCTCTCCCTCCTACTGATGCTGCCATAGCCATATCTGCCGGAGCTTGCAGATTGCACTTCATATTGTACTCACCTAGCTTTTAGCACTGCCAATAGCCTCCTCTACTATGCCTAATTGTACATTTTATTTCCCCTACTCCTCCTGGGGGTGATGCCTGGAGACCTCAATCTATCAAGATATCCAGCACACCCGACCACCACCAGTGACGTCCCTGCATCCAGCTCGCCGTTCTGATCTTCCATGTATGACCCGCTGCCTTACCTCTGGTTGCCTGGCAATTGGAAGAAGACTCGGCTTCGGCATTGGCTTATCTTCCTTGCTCTCCTCTCTCTATTTGACTATCCCTGCCGGCCCCTGGAGGATGGGCTTCCCCTTTGAGTCTGGTCCCTCTCAAGGTTTCTTCCTTCTAGGGAGTTTTTCCTTGCCACTGTCGCCTATGGCTTACTCACTGGGGGCTTTGGGTGAGGATACTGTAAAGCGCTTTGAGACAATGTAATGTTGTGATAATGCGCTATATAAAAATAAATTTGTTTGTTTGTTGTTGTTGATACTGGAGCCTGGTTGCGGTGGTGGGATGGCTCACGGCGGGTGCCGGAAAATTTCCTTTATTTTCAAATCCAAACCTTGACAGGTATGCTGCTGTTCCAAATCATGGGTGCATGTTACAAGTGCGGAACATATTTTAACTTAGTACTAACTTAGCATCATATTTGATCTGATTCGACTGAATATCCCAGGTTTCCATCTCTCATGCATCTGGTGTGACGTGTTTTCAGACTCTCAGGCTGGCGCAAAGAAATCTTACGGGAATTGAACGTCTCACTCCGGCCAGCTGACCAAAGTTGGTAACCTTGGTATTGTGTGTAGGAGATTCGGTATAACTATAATTTCGTTCTCCATTTACATGCCCGTAGTGTCTTTAAGTGTTATGTAGTTTTGCCTGAAACGCAAAAATAAAACAAAGCAATTAAAGCCGTAAGTGGCTCAAATTGTGCTGTAGCGATTGAAGAACTTTTGTCGGAAGTTGGATTCGAACCCACGCCTTACTTGGGAGAACAGAATACCAGAATAGAGTAGGTTAAGTCCAGCCTTGGCTTCCAAGCTGACGTTTTTCTACATATGTGCTTGTGTATCATGGACAGTAAGAGGGGGCAGGCAAGGAGAGAATTTCTCTCTTTGGGGATCAATAGAGTGTTGTTATTATAACGTCTAAAAAGTATGATGGTCTGTCGATAAATCAATAAGAAAATAAATGAAGTCGTTTTCGCGAACACGCTGGAAAAGCCAGGGGCCGGACCGACTGTAGGGGGCGTGGCCAGAGACAGCCATCTCAGGCTGTCAAGTCTCCCGTTTTGGCCGGGAAACTACCGTATTTTACTTCTCTTTCCCGCCGTCCTCCCGTATTAGTATTTTCCCGTAAATCTCCCTTATATTATATAGTTGCTGGATAGTGTAGTGGTAAGATCGCCGCCTTTCACACGGGAGACCGGGGTTCGAATCCCGGTTGTGGCCAAAAATATATTTTATATATTTTATATATTTATATTTATATTTATATTATATTTTATATAATATATATATCATCATCCCCACATTCCGAGATTGGGTACCAAGCCCCATATATATTAGTAGGCTGAATACAAGAGCAGCTGACCTGAGAAATAAGAAATAAGCTAAGCTGGAAACAGATCAGCTGATCTACACCACAGCAACAGTGATCCTTGAGCTGGAGCCGGACCGTCTTTGAAGACTCCGTAAATCTCCGTATAATAATATATATCTACGGGAACGAGAAAGCAGAGAACAAGAACAAGATTTGTAAATGTAAGATTTGAAGGACCCGGCATGAAAAATAGAATAGTTCTCGTCATTAGTGAACATGTGTCTCGTCATTGTGTATCATGGACAGTAAGAGGGGGATCAATAGAGTGTTGTTATTATAACGTCTAAAAAGTATGATGGTCTGTCGATAAATCAATCAGATAAATAATGAAGTCGTTTTCGCGAACACGCTGGAAAAGCCAGGGGCCGGACCGACTGTAGGGGGCGTGGCCAGAGACAGCCATCTCAGGCTGTCAAGTCTCCCGTTTTGGCCGGGAAACTACCGTATTTTACTTCTCTTTCCCGCCGTCCTCCCGTATTAGTATTTTCCCGTAAATCTCCCTTATATTATATAGTTGCTGGATAGTGTAGTGGTAAGATCGCCGCCTTTCACACGGGAGACCCAGCGGGGCCGGTCGCGTATAGCCATAACACAGTGGCAGCCAATGAAATTGAAGGATTTTTTTTGCGAAGCGAAGAGACCCTCCCCGGCGCTGCAAAATCTCCGTTAATGATTTTTTTTCTGATACATTTCAAGTTAGATTGAAATGCTAATCATTTTGAGGCATGTTTTCAAAAAAGCATGAACAAATTTCTCCATTTCTTGTAATCACATTCATCCATTATTCTTCGTTTTCTTGATATTGATGTATTTAATAAACAGCTTAAAACTATGGTTACAATTTTATTTATTTATTTATTTATGTCGCTGTGGTAATTAAACAGACATAGACAGTTATGAATAAAATGTATTGTTTATTGAGTCTATTTACACAGAAAGAGACAAGTACTCAGGTTCTCATACTCAGGGGTATGATAAGATATACATCCATCCATCCATCCATTTTCCAAACCGCTTATTCTACTGGGTCACGGGGGTCCGGAGCCTATCCCGGAAGCAATGGGCACGAGGCAGGGAACAACCCAGGATGGGGGGCCAGCCCATCGCAGGGCACACTCACACACCATTCACTCTCACATGCACACCTATGGGCAATTTAGCAACTCCAATTAGCCTCAGCATGTTTTTGGACTGTGGGGGGAAACCGGAGTACCCCCCACGACGACATGGGGAGAACATGCAAACTCCACACACATGTGACACAGGCGGCGACTCAAACCTGGGTCCCAGAGGTGTGAGGCAACAGTGCTAACCACTGCACCACCATGCCACCCCCAAGATATACATTACCGCTCAAAAGTTTGGGATCACATGCAAATTTCTTTGTTTTCCAAAGAAAAACACATTTTCATGCAATTCACAAAATTTTATCCACATCTACATATAGAGGCCTATTATCAGCAACTGGCAGTCCTCTGCATCAATCTCCTGGTATGTCTGACTGCTTATTCTTTAAATATTGCTAACACATTTTGGAGGTTTGGTTTGGGTCATTATCCTTTTGTAGGATAAAACTGACCCCAATCAAGTCTTGTCACAGGGTATATAATTGAACGGTAGTGTATGTCAAATATTAAATAGATGAAATGATTAATTTTCTTAAACAGCAGTGTTAATGCATGCATTTTGTAGCATGTTAACAAATGACTCATTGAATCCTGAATCAAAACAAAAAGCATAATTAAAAATAGCATTGTTATGACAATACTAACAGTGATGCTGCAGCATTTTAACAACTGTCAGATAGTTAGACATACAGTACCAGTCAGTAATTTGGACACACCACTCTGCCTACAAAGGGACTGGGTCATATTACCTGGATACTTGAGCTAAACCCAGTAGAAATGTTTTTCAAGGAGTCTGACCAGAGAGTTAAAGAAAATCGGCTGAGTGCTCAGCATATATGAGACGGCTCCTTCAGGAGAGCTGGAAAAGCATTCCAGGAGGCCACCTCATTAAACTAGTATAAAGTAGAAAGCAGGATCAGTCAGTCCCTGGAGCAGCTGGGGTTAAGGGCCTTGCTCAAGGGCCCAATGGTGGGATCACTCGGCCAGCCCTGGGATTTGAACCGGCAACCTTCTGAGTTCCAACAGAATTGTCCCCCCCAACAAATTATTTTTTTTAAATAACTTTTCTGAGTAGTGCATAATTCCATGTGTATTACTTTATAGTTATGATGTCTTTATAAATATTACAAAATGTAAAGAATAGTACAAAGAAACAATTCTATAGGTAGGTGTGCCCAAAACTCCTGACTGACGCCGTAACACTTTCTTAGACTCACCACACTGGTTGAGGTGGTGATGAGACAAGAGAGATTTAGCCAGTGGATAGGGAATGATTAATAGGACAGATCTGAAAGGGTCACGATGGGGAATTTAGCCATTGGGGTAACTGCCCCACACTTTGAGAGATGCTCAGGGATAATTTATGACCTTAGAGAATCAGGAACAAACAAGGAACATATTAACCATATGTTAAAATGCTGCAAGTGTATATTCAAACAATACTGAACTATAAAGAATATAAAACAATCTTTACTTTTTTTGTTTTAAAAAAAAACTATGCTTGCCACTTCTTTAAGAAAACCTACCTAACAGCGGCAATTTTTACAATCTGATTGTAACCCACCTGTTGCCATGCATTATTTGTCAGTGAAAAATGAGCCCAGACACAAAATAGCTGTTCTTAATAAAGTGGACAGAGTGTATATGGAAAACATTTACAATTTTTACAAATAACGCTGCTCTTGAAGTAGCAGGTAGTGTGTTACTTTTTTCTCTCCGCTGACCAACGCTGCTTTTCAGCCTCATAAAAAGGAGATTTTTGAAACTCCCTCCAGGTCATCTCTGGCTGCATAGTCTTGAACAATGGAACAAACAGAACACAGGCATCAAAACGGGCCTGAACGTGGCCAAAACAAGATGAATAATAAAGAACTTGGATGAAAAATTCTGATCATGACATCCAGAATTATCCTCCATAATTGAAGGGAAAGAACCTTTAGCATCATGGACTCCAACAACTTGCAAACCTGAAAGCAAAGTGAAAAAACCACAAATGAACCACAAATAATATTGATTCCTTAATTTATACTGAATCCTGAAGAGTGACTGTTTGTGTGTGTGCATGCATATGAGATTCTCACTCATCGGGCCTTCGGTTTTGGAAGGGGACCAACAAAGCATCATCCTCTCCAATTCCTCATCTTCCTCTATTTCTATAAAACAAAATAGATATGAATAAAAGACATAATCAATGCACAGAACCACATATATGAAACTGTCAGCCAACCTGGAGGATTAGTAGAAGTGTCTGGAAGTGCTGGTCTTGAGGGAGCAGAAGCCTCCAGTGTCATCTGAAGATTGCTGTGCTTCAGCCTCAGGTACTGCTGTAGTCGGTACATTTTGCTGCCTGGTACGCATTGTTGTTTGAGGATAACAGCCTCATACCCATCATCCCTACTGTCCCAAATATCCTTCCAGGTCTTGCCAGCACGGACTCCAAACCCAACCAAATTCTCATCCTCACTTTTGACAGGTGGTAGTTGACAGGCGTAAAGAAACACAGAAGGGCATGGAATTATAAACAAGAATTCTGTGATCTGACACCTTTGCCATTTGGTAGCAAAGTAAGTGTAATAGCTTCTAACTGACTTGCTTTAACCTAAAACAAGGTTTGTTTGAACAACTTTAGTAGGTTTAATACTTAACGATTATGTGAGGAATTCTTTAATATCCAAGTTAACGGCAATGCCAGCAAACAATATGCATAAAAAAGTTGTAGTTAAATATCAATGACTTACAGGAAAGTTACCGTCACAGTACCTTGCATATAGGAACGTGCAGAATTAGTATATGTATAATACACTATATATATAAGGTTAGTTTATAAACGGTAATCCAGTTTATTCTGTCTCATCTGCCTAGACTCATTCTACTTGACCAGTGTATGCTCGTTTTACTGCAAATTACTCGTTTTCCATAAATGGACACTGTCTAGCTTAATAAATGTACTGCTTTACCGGGCCACTAATAAAAGATACTTTTGGATTCCTCACGATGAGTGGAATTCTTATAAACGGTACCCGCCTTAATTTCCAAAGTCAAACATGTTTTTATTTAAATTGTGCATTAAAAATTGAATATTAATTATTAAATATTTCAAAAGCAATGCTACCTATGGAGCGAGTGAATAACTACTTCAGCATTACACAGAGAGCTTCGCGAGGGGCTCCGTAAAACGTACAGCATCCAGTTCGATTTTGGAATGTGAAATACATCGGAATATTTAAGAAAATATAAGATTGCTGTTCAGTTTACCTTGGAAAGTCGTCCTTTCCGTTCGACCGGGCGGTTTTTCTTTTAGGTGAATCACCAAATTTACTGAAATACTACTCACTCTCTGCTGCTCTTTTCCAAAATCCAGTTGTGTCGACTGTCGGTAGTGATAAGGGTAAAACGTCATTGGAGGCGTCGAAACAGCGACAAAACATCAACCAGTGGCCGAAAGAATATTACATCCGTACTGTTAAGCACTACCATTGAAAATGAATGGGAAAAGTTAAGGGAAGTTAAGCTAAACTATTCTCGCCGCCCGCAGGGGTTCGAATCCGGTTGACCGGTTGTGGCCAAAAATATATTTTATATATTTTATATATTTTATATATTTATATTTATATTATATTTTATATAATATATATATCATCATCCCCAAATTCCGAGATTGGGTACCAAGCCCCATATATAGTTAGTATAGTTGGTAACCTTGGTATTGTGTGTAGGAGATTCGGTATAACTATAATTTCGTTCTCCATTTACATGCCCGTAGTGTCTTTAAGTGTTATGTAGTTTTGCCTGAAACGCAAAAATAAAACAAAGCAATTAAAGCCGTAAGTGGCTCAAATTGTGCTGTAGCGATTGAAGAACTTTTGTCGGAAGTTGGATTCGAACCCACGCCTTACTTGGGAGAACAGAATACCAGAATAGAGTAGGTTAAGTCCAGCCTTGGCTTCCAAGCTGACGTTTTTCTACATATGTGCTTGTGTATCATGGACAGTAAGAGGGGGCAGGCAAGGAGAGAATTTCTCTCTTTGGGGATCAATAGAGTGTTGTTATTATAACGTCTAAAAAGTATATATACTATATTATATATATACTAACTATATTATATAGTTGCTGGATAGTGTAGTGGTAAGATCGCCGCCTTTCACACGGGAGACCGGGGTTCGAATCCCGGTTGTGGCCAAAAATATATTTTATATATTTATATTTATATTATATTTTATATAATTTATATTATTTTATATTTCCTGTCTTAAAATGTAAGGGATACTGGAGCCTGGTTGCGGTGGTGGGATGGCTCACGGCGGGTGCCGGAAAATTTCCTTTATTTTCAAATCCAAACCTTGACAGGTATGCTGCTGTTCCAAATCATGGGTGCATGTTACAAGTGCGGAACAAGATCGCCGCCTTTCACACGGGAGACCGGGGTTCGAATCCCGGTTGTGGCCAAAAATATATTTTATATATTTTATATATTTATATTATATTTATATTATATTTTTTATATATTGTATTATATAGTTGCTGGATAGTGTAGTGGTAAGATCGCCGCCTTTCACACGGGAGACCGGGGTTCGAATCCCGGTTGTGGCCAGAAACAACTGCTATCACAACTAGAGATTGATGAGGTACAACACGATTGCTACGACAAGGGGGAGCCAGGACGACAGGTCAGGGGGGAGATATCATCATCCCCACATTCCGAGATTGGGTACCAAGCCCCATATATATTAGTAGGCTGAATACAAGAGCAGCTGACCTGAGAAATAAGAAATAAGCTAAGCTGGAAACCTGGACCCTCCGACCAAGAATGCGTGAAGTACCCTCAGAAGGTCTACTAGAAGATGTACGTAGAAGACAGATCAGCTGATCTACACCACAGCAACAGTAAGATTTGAAGGACCCGGCATGAAAAATAGAATAGTTCTCGTCATTAGTGAACATGTGTCTCGTCATTGTGTATCATGGACAGTAAGAGGGGGATCAATAGAGTGTTGTTATTATAACGTCTAAAAAGTATGATGGTCTGTCGATAAATAATGAAGTCGTTTTCGCGAACACGCTGGAAAAGCCAGGGTGTAGGGGGCGTGGCCAGAGACAGCCTGCTGACCATCTCAGGCTGTCAAGTCTCCCGGGAAACTACCGTATTTTACTTCTCTTTCCCGCCGTCCTCCCGTATTAGTATTTTCCCGTAAATCTCCCTTATATTATATAGTTGCTGGATAGTGTAGTGGTAAGATCGCCGCCTTTCACACGGGTTCGAATCCCGGTTGTGGCCAAAAATTTATTTTATATATTTTATATATTTTATATATTTATATTTATATTATATTTTATATAATTTATATTATTTTATATTTCCTGTCTTAAAATGTAAGGGATACTGGAGCCTGGTTGCGGTGGTGGGATGGCTCACGGCGGGTGCCGGAAAATTTCCTTTATTTTCAAATCCAAACCTTGACAGGTATGCTGCTGTTCCAAATCATGGGTGCATGTTACAAGTGCGGAACATATTTTAACTTAGTACTAACTTAGCATCATATTTGATCTGATTCGACTGAATATCCCAGGTTTCCATCTCTCATGCATCTGGTGTGACGTGTTTTCAGACTCTCAGGCTGGCGCCTGAGAAACGTCTCACTCCGGCCAGCTGACCAAAGTTGGTAACCTTGGTATTGTGTGTAGGAGATTCGGTATAACTATAATTTCGTTCTCCATTTGCATGCCCGAAGTGTCTTTAAGTGTTATGTAGTTTTGCCTGAAACGCAAAAATAAAACAAAGCAATTAAAGCCGATCAGTGGCTCAAATTGTGCTGTAGCGATTGAAGAACTTTTGTCGGAAGTTGGATTCGAACTTGGGATGCCTTACTTGGGAGAACAGAATACCAGAATAGAGTAGGTTAAGTCCAGCCTTGGCTTCCAAGCTGACGTTTTTCTACATATGTGCTTGTGTATCATGGACAGTAAGAGGGGGCAGGCAAGGAGAGAATTTCTCTCTTTGGGGATCAATAGAGTGTTGTTATTATAACGTCTAAAAAGTATGATGGTCTGTCGATAAATCAATAACAATATCAATGAAGTCAATGTTTATCTAAAGGAATCAGAATTCAGGAAAAGCCAGGGGCCGGACCGAGTGTAGGGGGCGTGGCCAGAGACAGCCTGCTGACTGTTCCAAATCATGGGTGCATGTTACAAGTCCGGAACATATTTTAACTTAGTACTAACTTAGCATCATATTTGATCTGATTCGACTGAATATCCCAGGTTTCCATCTCTCATGCATCTGGTGTGACGTGTTTTCAGACTCTCAGGCTGGCGCAAAGAAATCTTACGGGAATTGAACGTCTCACTCCGGTCAGCTGACCAAAGTTGGTAACCTTGGTATTGTGTGTAGGAGATTCGGTATAACTATAATTTCGTTCTCCATTTACATGCCCGTAGTGTCTTTAACCGGCTGCACAAACTGGATCCGCCTCCATTACGACACAACTTTGCCCTTATTGGCTTAAGAATTTAGTCACATACATGACGTATATCTGCTATTTCTCCCGAGAAGCAGGTAAAGCAGTGGTAACTGCTTTGTAGTTAATTTACCTGGTAAAATTAAGTTTAAATAAATGATATAAATACTGTAATAGTACTCGTGAGCTTTGTTTATTTGTTATTAGTTATTGTAATGTTGCGCTGCTTTATTTGTTTAATCGTCTAGTCTGTGGAGACATTCAAGTTAATCAAATAAGAATTGCACTGTACACTGTACATGACCATAAAAACTTTGTATCCTTGAAATAAATGTTTTTGATCTTTTCCTTGGCAGTTATCTTTTTACACAGGGCCTCTATGTACACGATAGTTTTTTTTTTCACGACTAACAGTATGGATCAGGAGTTGGTTATTGTAAAAGAAGTAATGTGCATGCAGGTGATATTTGTATAGATTTATCCACACCCTTGTAGCAGTGCTGCCATTGCAGTCAGATCTCGCAAACTAGGAGTATTAGTTGTCTTTATTTCTCTTTATTTCTTGACGCCAACCCTCTCCATTAATCCGGGCTTGGGACTGGCACCTACCTGAGCTGGCTTGCTCCCTTAAGTGGCTGGGTTAGGCTAAACTATATATATATATTTACCAAGACTACAATAAAACATCTCGAAATGTGTAGTCTAGCAAAACGCAGTTTAAAGAAGGTAGCCTACCTGGCGAAATTGCAAACAAATTAAGGGCGTTAGGCAGCCTTTAGATCCTACCCATCATGCACTGCAGTTTTTTGCTAATTCCTCAAATGGAAAACTGTCCATCCATCCATCCATCCATTTTCCAAACCGCTTATCCTACTGGATCGCGGGGGGTCTGGAGCCTATCCCGGAAGCAATGGGCACGAGACAGGGAACAACTCAGGATGGCAGGCCAGCCCATCGCAGGGCACACTCACACACTATTCACTCACGCATACACTCCTATGGGCAATTTAGCAACTCCAATTAGCCTCAGCATGTTTTTGGACTGTGGGGGAAACCAGAGTACCCGGAGGAAACCCCACGATGACATGGGTAGAACATGCAAACTCCACACACATGTGACCCAGGTGGAGACTCGAACCCGGGCCCTAGAGGTGTGAGGCAACAGTGCTAACCACTGCACCACCATGCTGCCCCCTAAATGGAAAACCATTAAATACAAAAGGAAAACAAAAGTGCTGTAAGACTGTATACTTATGTGTATGTTAGTAAAGGCTGTAGCTGACACAACGGACCCCACTAATTAGAAAGGGGTAATTGTACACATGTGGCATCCAGTATGTTCTTCTATAACAGTTTTTAAAAAAAAAAAAAAACTCACATTACACAAATTGGCACTATCAAAACGAGGATTATGGGGAAAATGGGGACTGTGATGGAGATTACATACACGTAGGCATGGTATTTAGTTTTTTTTAATCTGGTCACCTTCCAGAGTAATTGTAAACTAAAACCATCTTCACCCTATTTGATTCTTTATAAATGGACAATCAGTCGTGCAGTAAATGGGGGTATAGAGAGACACAGAGCTTGTCTAACAAGAAACCCTGGGAAGCTAACATTAATAGGGTGGGTATGGATAGCAAAACCATTGATACAGATTACAGATTTATATCTCACCTGAACCCTGGCGGGCTCCGTGCCAATAGGGGTTGGGATTAGGGTTAGTTAACTTAAGTAGTAATATTGATGTGTATATTCTCCTATTCTCCAGTCAGTGAATCGTGAAACGTAATGTTAATATGTTTCTATACCTATATGTTCTGCTTAAAAACCCATAAAGGCAAGCACAGTGTTTAGACATTCTGTTACTTAGACTA
The DNA here is from genome assembly GCF_023856365.1 of Brienomyrus brachyistius. Lineage (NCBI taxonomy): Eukaryota > Metazoa > Chordata > Actinopteri > Osteoglossiformes > Mormyridae > Brienomyrus > Brienomyrus brachyistius. The sequence goes on along the minus strand of NW_026042439.1, from coordinate 82,978 downwards.
GTAAACACTAAGATCCTTCAGCTTTCAATTAACCTGACACAACAGTCTAAACAACAAATGTGTGCCATGTCATTTGTCATCTTTACATCTTGTATCCTTTATATGGTAATTGGATTTTCAAGGTGGAATTGCAGGTCGATCATTTTAAGGATCTAGATGTAAACCTCCCTGGTGTTGCTTTAATATTTTTTTTGCACAATTTGCTTCACACACTTCCTCCAGCAGAGAAGCTTACAATACTACACCCCACCAAATGACTGGATGATGCCTTTTTATTTAAGGTCTGGCTGTGAGCCTCGATTACCGATACACTATCTTCAGGCTCCTGCCGGGATCAGTCAGTATGGTGGACCTTTGGAGGAATGGGTACAAAACCATCAGGAAAGTTTGCAGGTGCTTCAAGAGTATGTGAAGGCTTAGTTGGAGGAACAAGCCACACCACGAAATCGGAAACACAATGAGTTGGTTAATGATTAGGGGTTTGATGAAGGTCAGCTGGTGTGTTTGCGGAACCATGTTCGAGGTAAAATACAGGATCATTGGGATGCCTGTTTGTATATGGTAGTTCGGTGTCCCCAAGATCAGGGTGCAGTTTACTCTGCAACTCCAATGGAGGGGGACGGGGTTGTCCGTCAAGTTCACCGAACAGAGTTGCGTCCAGTACCACAGGGGGTTGTTATGTCAGGGGAAGATGTTCTGGTAATGTCTCCTGAGTCTGGGTTGCCCACAGGGGCAACAGAAATGGAATCGGATGAGGACTCTGTGATTTTACGGGGACAGGGCTGGTGGGAGGGGTCGCAATAGAGCATCCACAAGTAGGCCTCGTATAATGGAGGAGGTTATGTCCCCCCCGAGGTGTAGAGACCAGTTAAACGTTCGGTGAGGTCCACCACTGGTCATCATACCAACCCTTATAAGTTACCACGGTCAGTGAATGATCGTTCGGTTGGGGAGGAAGACCAGTGGTTTGGGGATAGAATTCTTAGCTGTGATCGTTGGGTCATCAATTTCATTTTGGGGGATGGATTGTAGCCAGGCAATTATAGGCAGGTATAGGAACTGCAGTTCGGACTGGAGGCATAGCCGGGGCGAGATGGCTGTGCATGTTCCGATGGTAGGGCATATTGGCAAAGGAGCAGGCACGGGAAAGACAGGCAGGGTCCTGATAGATTTGGTGGAGCATCGGCGGGCATATTGAATTTGCAGTGTAGCAGCCTTTCTGTTTGCTTGTTTCAGGGGTGAACAATCTTATCCGCAAAGGGCCGGTGTGTATGCAGGTTTTCGCTGCAACTCCCTAATTAGATTTCTAATTAGAGGACTGATTAGCTGAAGAGTCCTCATACCTGGTTTTGAAGAGCTGACCTAAAGGTTACCCCAAAAACCTGTTTTTTTTTTGTTTGAATGGGGCAGTGAGTCATGGGGTAAACTACTGTTCTTTAGGGGTTTTCAAGGTGGAATTACGGGTCGATAATTTTAAGGATCAGGTTGTAAACCTCCCTGGTGTTGCTTTAATATGTTTTATCTGAGGTTGTATCGTGTATTATCAAGCCAGCCGGCTTAGTGGCCTCGGGAGCGGGGTTTAGTGGGAGCAGCTGGCTAGTTTTATTTTCTTTTTTGTTTGTGTCTTTTTCTTTGTTGTATGTATATTTTGGGTTCATTATTAGGCAGGCTGGGCCTTTTGGCACCTGTAGTCTGGGTGCTGGATTGCCCATAGGGGTCTTTTTTATTGCTGTGATTTGCTGTGTCATTCACTAGTGTGATTTGTGCTGGATGTGTTTTTAAGGTTGTGCTGTGGCGTGTACCTGAGCAAACTTTGGGCAACCTGTTCTCTTGTTGGCTTTATTGACAAAGGGTGGATTAGTCTAATTACGGCCTGCTACAAATAGCTGCATATAACGTATAAAAAAAATCACCTTATGGGTGCTCCGTAGGGTAGCAAGATCTTGAGTTTTTTTTACAGTACTCGGGTACGTTTTAAAATTTTCGACCAATCAGCAAACATTATTCTGACAGCATAGCTGGGAAACCAATGAAAAGTGAGTGCAACGTTCTAGAACTTGACTTCGGGTTGACGCTCCCTATAAAAGAGCTGGGTACTGCTTCAAGGCGTTCAGTTGGCGCTACCTCCTGATAGAGTAGCACTGTACGGCTCTTGTTCCGTAAAACAACATCAAAAGGATGAAAAAAAAAACAATATTTAAAGAAGACGAAAAAAATCAATTTTTAAAGAAGACGAAAAAAACATCGTCTAAAAAAATAAGCCAAAAAAATAATATCCGAAGAAGGAAAAACATGCAAAGTAAAAAAAAACAAACAAAAATAAAAAACAATATCCAAAGAAGAAGGAAAAAAACATCCAAAGGGAGAAAAGAAGAACTGAAGGGCCAACGAGGTAGGAGGAAATACAAATTTCGTTTCAGCACCGTTGGAGTGCCAAGCCGTGAAAAGCATTTGGCCAGAAGACAAGGTAAGTGTTGTATCTGTTATTTTAAAACAGCGCTTTTCAAAATGCTGCTTTATAATCGTTTGAGATCGTTAGCCAGTGTGACAGCTGAAGGCTTTTTGAGTTTACCAACATAAAGTTTTATTTCTGTATTAGGACATTGTCAGGAACAATGATGTGTTCATCGCTATGATGTGGTCAAAAAGCGATGCATTGAATCTTAGAAACATTTGTGATTTTTCAAACGATGCTTTTCCTTTTATTTAATCAGTAAAATTTCCATCGGTTTTATATAGTGCCCCTTGAAATATGTCTTTAGCTCATTTTCCGGGCATTTTACTAGAATGCATCCTGAGAAATACACAAGCTCTGCTGCATTTCCGTGCCTCGATGTTTAGTGCCGAGTATAATTGTTGCAGTTGCCTTTTATATATTCCATGAGACCTGTTGGTACCAAGAGAAGTGTGAGACTGTCAGGGTGAATTTATCATACAATCGCACGCATAAATACCTGAGGGTTGCCAGTCCTTTTGCGTTGTTACAGGAGGACTAGAGCTGACGAGTGTGTTTCTACACACTATCAAGGGCATTGTAGTACAGTTTTCTCAGGTGGGAGAATGCTGCCGATCTCCTATTTGACAATACAGCCCTTGATATATTAGAATATTACAGAACTAGAAGCCTTTTGCAAGGAAGAATGTGAGAAAATCCCAAGTACAAGAACTGAAAGCCTTTCAGCTGGCTATAAGAAGCGCTTGTAAGCTGTGATATCTGGCAGAGGAGGTGTTACTAAGTACTGATTACGTAGGGTGCCCAAACTTTTGCAGAGTGCCATAATAATGTTTTTATTTTGTAATTTTGTTCAATTTATGGCATAAAAAGTAACTATTCATCAATGTTTGCTGAAAATATTGTGTATTTTTCCCCCAGTTCCTAAAGAGACTGTATTAACTGATATTGTTGCTTTTGTAATTGAAAAGATGTTATTTGTCAAGGGGTGCCAAACCTTTGCATAAGACTGTACACAGTGTGTGTATGTGTTTATGTGAGTGTGTGTCTGTGTGTGTGTGTGTATATATATATATGTGTGTGTGTGTATATATTTCTGTATATGCATGTGTATATATATATTTATATATAGTTCACACACATTCAAACTTATTTGAATACACATTCAAAATTATTTTTATTATTATTATTTTCGTTTTTTTTTTTTTTTGTGTTTTAAAATTTTTTATTTTTGCAATGGAAATAAAAATAAAGCAGTCCTCCGTAGAGGAGGGGTGGTGGAGGGAATATATATATATATATACATATATATAAAATAATTGTCACACAACTGGGGTGACATGCCTTTCCTGCTCACCCAATTTTAGTGCACTTTAGTTATGCATAATGACCTTCTAGTCTCGATACACCCATATATATATATGTATATATATATATAGTTTTTTTTGTTTTTTTTTTTGCAATAGACAATAAAAATAACGCAGTTCTCCATAAAGGAGGGATGGTGGATGGAATATATATATACATATATATAAAATAATTGTCACACAACCTGGGTGACATGCCTTGCCTGCTCACCCAGTTTTAGTGCACCTTAGTTATTCATAATGACCATCTAGTCTCGATACACCCATAAATATATATGTATATATATATAGTTTTTTTTGTTTTTTTTTTTGCAATAGACAATAAAAATAACGCAGTTCTCCATAAAGGAGGGATGGTGGATGGAATATATATATACATATATATAAAATAATTGTCACACAACTTGGGTGACATGCCTTGCCTGCTCACCCAATTTTAGTGCAACTTAGTTATCCATAATGACCAACTAGTCTCGATACACCCATATATATATATATATATGTACATATATATATAGTTTTTTTATTAGCAATAGAAAAGAAAAATAACGCAGTTCTCCGTAAAGGAGGGATGGTGGATGGAATATATATATATATATATATACATTTATATAAAATAATTGTCACACAACCTGGGTGACATGCCTTGCCTGCTCACCCAATTTTAGTGCACCTTAGTTATCCATACTGACCATCTAGTCTCGACACACCCATATATATATATATATATATATATATATATATATATATGTATATATATATAGATATTTTTTCTTTTTCTTGTGTTTTTTTTTCGCAATGGATATTAAAAATAAAGCAGTCCTCCGTAAAGGAGGGGTGGTGGAGGGAATATATATATACATATATATATAAAATAATTGTCACACAACCTGGGTGACATGCCTTGCCTGCTCACCCAATTTTAGTGCAACTTAGTTATCCATAATGACCAACTAGTCTCGATACACCCATATATATATATATATATGTACATATATATAGTTTTTTTATTAGCAATAGAAAAGAAAAATAACGCAGTTCTCCATAAAGGAGGGATGGTGGATGGAATATATATATATATATATATATATATATATATATATATATATATATATATATATATATATACATTTATATAAAATAATTGTCACACAACCTGGGTGACATGCCTTGCCTGCTCACCCAATTTTAGTGCACTTTAGTTATCCATACTGACCATCTAGTCTCGACACACCCATATATATATATATATATATATATATATATATATATATATATGTATATATATATAGATATTTTTTCTTTTTCTTGTGTTTTTTTTTCGCAATGGATATTAAAAATAAAGCAGTCCTCCGTAAAGGAGGGATGGTGGATGGAATATATATATAAAATAATTGTCACACAACCGGGGTGACATGCCTTGCCTGCTCACCCAATTTTAGTGCACCTTAGTTATTCATAATGACCATCTAGTCTCGATACACCCATAAATATATATGTATATATATATAGTTTTTTTATTAGCAATAGAAAAGAAAAATAACGCAGTTCTCCGTAAAGGAGGGATGGTGGATGGAATATGTATATGCATATATATAAAATAATTGTCACACAACCTGGGTGACATGCCTTGCCTGCTCACCCAATTTTAGTGCACCTCAGTTATCCATACTGACCATCTAGTCTCGACACACCCATATATATATATATATATATATATATATATATATGTATATATATAGATATTTTTTCTTTTTCTTGTGTTTTTTTTTCGCAATGGATATTAAAAATAAAGCAGTCCTCCGTAAAGGAGGGGTGGTGGAGGGAATATATATATACATTTATATAAAATAATTGTCACACAACTGGGGAGACATGCCTTGCCTGCTCACCCAATTTTAGTGCACCTTAGTTATCCATAATGACCAACTAGTCTCGATACACCCATAAATATATATATATATATGTACATATATATAGTTTTTTTATTAGCAATAGAAAAGAAAAATAACGCAGTTCTCCGTAAAGGAGGGATGGTGGATGGAATATATACATACATATATATAAAATAATTGTCACACAACCTGGGTGACATGCCTTGCCTGCTCACCCAATTTTAGTGCAACTTAGTTATCCATAATGACCAACTAGTCTCGATACACCCATAAATATATATGTATATATATAGTTTTTTTTTTTTCGCAATGGACAATAAAAATAACGCAGTTCTCCGTAAAGGAGGGATGGTGGATGGAATATATATATAAAATAATTGTCACACAACCGGGGTGACATGCCTTGCCTGCTCACCCAATTTTAGTGCACCTTAGTTATTCATAATGACCATCTAGTCTCGATACACCCATAAATATATATGTATATATATGTATTGTTTTTTTTTTTTTTTTTTTTTTGCAATAGACAATAAAAATAGCGCAGTTCTCCATAAAGGAGGGATGGTGGATGGAATATATATATACATATATATAAAATAATTGTCACACAACCTGGGTGACATGCCTTGCCTGCTCACCCAATTTTAGTGCAACTTAGTTATCCATAATGACCAACTAGTCTCGATACACCCATATATATATATATATATATGTACATATATATAGTTTTTTTATTAGCAATAGAAAAGAAAAATAACACAGTTCTCCGTAAAGGAGGGATGGTGGATGGAATATATATATATATATATATATATATATATATATATATATATATATATATATATACATTTATATAAAATAATTGTCACACAACCTGGGTGACATGCCTTGCCTGCTCACCCAATTTTAGTGCACTTTAGTTATCCATACTGACCATCTAGTCTCGACACACCCATATATATATATATATATATATATGTATATATATAGATATTTTTTCTTTTTCTTGTGTTTTTTTTTCGCAATGGATATTAAAAATAAAGCAGTCCTCCGTAAAGGAGGGATGGTGGATGGAATATATATATAAAATAATTGTCACACAACCGGGGTGACATGCCTTGCCTGCTCACCCAATTTTAGTGCACCTTAGTTATTCATAATGACCATCTAGTCTCGATACACCCATAAATATATATGTATATATATATAGTTTTTTTATTAGCAATAAAAAAGAAAAATAACGCAGTTCTCCGTAAAGGAGGGATGGTGGATGGAATATATATATATATATATATATATATACATTTATATAAAATAATTGTCACACAACCTGGGTGACATGCCTTGCCTGCTCACCCAATTTTAGTGCACTTTAGTTATCCAGAATGACCATCTAGTCTCGATACACCCATGAATATATATGTATATATATATATATATATATATATATATATATATATATATATATATATAGTTTTTCTGTTTTTTTTTTGCAATAGACAATAAAAATAACGCAGTTCTCCATAAAGGAGGGATGGTGGATGGAATATGTACATGCATATATATAAAATAATTGTCACACAACCTGGGTGACATGCCTTGCCTGCTCACCCAATTTTAGTGCACCTTAGTTATCCATACTGACCATCTAGTCTCGATACACCCATATATATATATATATATATATATATATATATATATATATATATATATATACATGTACATATATATAGTTTTTTTATTAGCAATAGAAAAGAAAAATAACGCAGTTCTCCGTAAAGGAGGGATGGTGGATGGAATATATATATATATATATACATTTATATAAAATAATTGTCACACAACCTGGGTGACATGCCTTGCCTGCTCACCCAGTTTTAGTGCACCTTAGTTATCCATAATGACCATCTAGTCTCGATACACCCATAAATATATATGTATATATATATATATATATATATATAGTTTTTTTATTTTTTTCGTAATGGACAATAAAAATAACGCAGTTCTCTGTAAAGGAGGGATGGTGGATGGAATATATATATACATATATACATTTATATAAAATAATTGTCACACAACCTGGGTGACATGCCTTGCCTGCTCACCCAGTTTTAGTGCACCTTAGTTATCCATACTGACCATCTAGTCTCGATACACCCATAAATATATATACTGAACAAAAATATAAACGCAACACTCTTGTTTCTGCTCCCATTTTTCATGAGATGGACTTAAAGACCTACAATTCATTCCAGATACACAATATTACCATTTCTCTCAAACATTTCTCACAAATCAGTCTAAATGTGTGATAGTGAGCACTTCTGCTTTGCTGAGATAATCCATCCCACCTCACAGGTGTGCCACATCAAGATGCTGATCTGACATCATGGGTAGTGCACAGGTGTACCTTATACTGCCCACAATAAATGGCCACCCTGGAATGTGCAGTTTTTTGCTTTATTGGGGGTCTGGGGACTCAGAACCGGTCAGTATCTGGTGTGACCACCATTTGCCTCATACAATGCAACACATCTTCTTCGCATAGAGTTTATCAGATTGTCAATTGTGGCCTGTGGAATGTTGGTCCACTCCTCTTCAATGGCTGTGCGAAGTTGTTGGATATTAGTGGGAACTGGTACACGCTGTCGTATACGCCGGTCAAGCACATCCCAAACATGCTCAACGGGTGACATGTCCGGTGAGTATGCTGGCCATGCAAGAACTGGGACATTTTCAGCTTCCAAGAACTGTGTACAGATCCTTGCAACATGGGGCCGTGCATCATCTGTCTGAGTGGCTGGTCTCAGACGATCTTGGAGGTGAACCTGCTGGATGTGGAGGTCCTGGGCTGGTGTGGTTACACGTGGTCTGCGGTTGTGAGGCCGGTTGGATGTACTGCCATATTCTCTGAAACGCCTTTGGAGACGGCTTATGGTTGAGAAATGAACATTCAATGCACGAGCAACAGATCTGGTTGACATTCCTGCTGTCAGCATGCCAATTGCACGCTCCCTCAATGCTTGTGGCATCTGTGGCATTTTGCTGTGAGACAAAACTGCACATTCCAGGGTGGCCTTTTATTGTGGGCAGTATAAGGTACACCTGTGCACTACCCATGATGTCAGATCAGCATCTTGATGTGGCACACCTGTGAGGTGGGATGGATTATCTCAGCAAAGCAGAAGTGCTCACTATCACACATTTAGACTGATTTGTGAGAAATGTTTGAGAGAAATGGTAATATTGTGTATCTGGAATGAATTGTAGATCTTTAAGTCCATCTCATGAAAAATGGGAGCAAAAACAAAAGTGTTGCGTTTATATTTTTGTTCAGTGTATGTATATGTATACATATAGTTTTTTTTGTGTTTGTGAAAACGGGTCTTTAATCGGGGAAACGGAGCGGGTAGAGCAGGACGGAACGCAGGCATTGACAAACTACAATGACGGACAGGGCAAACAGGTAAGACCAGGACTTAAAATAGGTCATGACTAATCAAAGTAATCGGGCAAAGCAGGAGACGATCAGGGAAGCACACGTGGGTAATCAGGGGGCGTGGCACACACGAGGAGCGGACAAGCCGGGCATATATGTATATCTATATAAAACCTCATTAATGAGGGACAGGGAACAGAACGGACAGACAGAACTGGCACAGGGGAAGGAGCCAGGACAAGACTTGACATAAGACAGGAAAGGCAGAGAAACAGATCAGAAAGGGGGACACGGAGGGAACAGGCAGGACAAAAGGACCGGGAGTGAACGAAGGGAACATCGGGGAAAGAGGAGCAGAAGCCAGAGGGACGAGGGACAAAGAGAGGAGGGACAGAGACAGGAGGAACAAAGCGAGGGGGAGCAGAGGCAGGAGGGACAAAGACGGGAGGCCAGGGAGAGAAGGAGGGGGAACCAAGAGGAGCCCGAGGGAGACCCAGCGGGCGACGGGAGGCAGCCGGAAGGGCTGCAGGCGGCCGGGAGGCCGGAGCCGGAGGGGCCGAGGAGACGGGGTGAGGGACAGACGCAGGGACGAAGGAGGGAGTCGGAGGGGAGACCAGGGAAGGGGACGAAGGAGCTGGAAGGGACCCTGGCGAGGGCAAGGAGAGAGGGGGAGCCGCAGCAGACGGCGACGTCCTCCGACACGCCAGAGCGGGAGGACCAGCAGGCGAATGAGGAGCCGCCGTCGGGGGGCCCGCAGGCAACCGATAAGACGCCGGAGGAGGGACCGAGGCAGGGCGACGAGGCCGCGGAGGGGGACCCGCAGACGACAGCCGACCCGGAGGGCCAGGACCCGCAGGTGCCGACCAAGCCCTAGCGCCGGCGAGGGAGGGCGAGCCAGGGGGCTGGGCGGGTGGGACCCCAGCCGTGCGTCTGTGTCCTCTCCCCTTATGGGACACAGACATAAGGACCTGCGGCCGGGGTCGGGCTCGTCGGGGTGAGGGTACCAGAGTCACAGGGGGAGAAGGGACTGGAGTGGGGCCAGGGACTGGAGCTGCAGGCTGCAGAGGGGGCGCCTGCCCGGGAGCTGCAGGCAGGGAAAGCGCCTCGGACGTGGGCGCGGTAGCTGCAGGCAGCGGAGACGGCTGCTCGGGCTCTGGGGCCGCAGGGGGCACTTATTTTATTATATAAAATAAGTGTCACACAACCGGGGTGACATGCCTTGCCTGCTTGTGGGATGAGGAAGACTCAGGGACTGGAAATGGGATTAAAACTGAAGATGTGCTCATTCCTTTGTGTATTTACAAATTTTCCTTCCGTCAGACATGAGGAGTTTGCTGCTATATTTGGCACTAATAGAGATTCTGATGCTGCTATTTTTATTGTCTATTAGTTTGTTATTATTTACAAGTTCTGTTGTGTTTTTGCATTTTTCTCTTCTGGTTAATTAACTGCTGTCTGTTTGCTGTGAAGTATGAGTGTGGTGAGTAAGACTCAGGGACTGGAAGTGGGATTACAACTAAAGATAACATGCTTATTCCTTTTTGTATTGTTTACAAATTTCCTTCCGTCAAACATGAGGAGTTTGCTGCTATATTGTGCACTAACAGAGATTCTGATGCTGCTATTTTTATTGTTTATAAATGTGTTATTGTTTCCAAGTTGAGTATTCAATAAATGCTAAATTGAGAAATTTTGTGTATCGTTTGTTATTATTAGTGTGATATTTTACCATGCAAATAGAGGGGAAAACGTCCAATTATCGGCCAAAAAAAATCAGCAGCATATATCGGCCATCGCCTGACCCTTGACTTGAAAAACCCATATCGGTCGACCTCTAGTAACAGTACATTCTGTCCAATTCATCCATCGAGTTAAGTCACACACCCACTTGAGGGGGCACTCCGGCAGACGTGAGGATGGGGATGTTCTTTCCGCTATAACATCCACTGCAGAAGTACATCTCGCTCCTGTTCACAGGGCTTACTTCAATGATGAAGCAGGGCTGGTTGTCTGGACAAGAAGTTGTCCTGCTGCTGGGTCTCGGTGCCGTTTTTCCACCTAAGCTTGAAGGTGGAAATGTGTTCCAACTTGGTCCCTGGGACTGCAGCATAGCCAAACATCGCGAGCAGCGTCGGCCACACCCACCACCAGAACCATCACACCGTCCTATACACATAAAGAAGAACTAAAACATAGAGTGTTGTGACAATCTATGCGTTAATGTTTGGCAGCATAGGTGATTCATTAAAATTATACCGAAGAATGGAAAATGTGATATTTAGAATATTTTTTGCCATTTAGTAGCTAATTTAAGCACTTACCCAATGCCTCAATTTGTTTTAGGTCAGTAATGTCTGAGCCAAAAGAATGAATGTATGAATTTAATACAATTCACCCACTCCCACCCACACACAAATCTGAAATTCAATTTAAGACACTTCTTAAACATTAGTGCATTAACAAAAAAGGAAAATCTTAAGAGATTCAGTAGGATTTTCTATGTTAGACTTAAGCTAATAGTTCAATAGTTTTTACATATTTCAATATACCAATTTGACTTTAATGTTGAAACAGATGCTAAAACATGGAATAATTTCATAACTAGAGAAACATGTTATTCACAAACACTAGCAAAGGTAGCTTATAGTTAAGCTTACTTAAGTCAGCAAGTCAGGCTACAGTGTGTAAGAATAGTCGTAAACGATAATTTGTCTCAGTCTTACATGACAGAATAAGTAAACAGAAAATATAAAATGGCTGAAACAGCGTCATTAACGCCAGCTACAGTAGAGGCGCAGAAAAGGTGTCATGACTGAAGTATTCCCAAACTCTGGAAGACCGTATGCGAGCCTTTTTTGCCGCGTGTTTCTCCAGAGGCTCCGGAGCTCCGCTGGTTGACACAGCCATGTTGGTTCATGTGCAGGGGGACGAGCGGCAAATTTCTTTTTTGCAGGGTGGTAGGTGATGTCTCATTAATATTTATTAATTTACTTACAAAATGGTGCGGCACTGCATCCAAGCCTGCGGCACTCAGAGTCACAAATACAGTGGAAACCATTTGTAGTAATTACGTCTGTCTGGCTGATTTCCAACTAATTGATATTTGTATATTTATTACATGAATATAAGGTAATATAAGGTAATAGAAGAGGTATTTAATGGTTTTCCATCTGAGGAATTTGCAAAAAACTGCAGTGCATGATGGGTCGGACCTAAAGGCTGCCTTAACGTCCTCATCTGTATGACGACATACATCAAGACTAGGAAGGTGCATAATGTTCATGTCTGGTTGCGTTTGTTGGTCCAGAAAGTAATTCAATTTCGCCATGTAGGTTACGTTCTTAAAAACTGCTTGGATATAGCCCGATTATATGCTGTGGGCCTTTTAATTTCTTTGTTTACCAGGTAGGCTACCTTCTTTAAACTGCGTTTTGTTAGACTACATATTTAGGGAGGTCTTTATAAATTTATAGTAGTCTTCATAAATATGTACATAGTTTAGCCTAACCCAGCCACTTAAGGGAGAAAGCCAGCTCAACTAGGTGTCGGTCCCAAGCCCGGATTAATGGGGAGGGTTGGCGTCAAGAAATAAAGAGACTGTATCTTCACTGCATGACTGATGTCAAAATGTGTGAAATATGTGGTTGTATTAATAAATGCATTAAAGTAGGTTAATGATTCTGTGCTGTCTAAATTGTATAGAAAATTTCTACGTATAGCCAAACAAATCTCCTCCTGTTTGAAAAGGCATAGAAAAAGCAATTTAGCCACTAAAACTTTACAGTTTTTGTGAGGGACAGTCGAATTCTCTCGTTTCTCTCGTCAAGTTTTTTTGTGATCCTGCACCTACACTTTGCCGGCCCCAGGAGGATGGGCTCCCCCTTTGAGTTTGGTCCCTCCCAAGGTTTCTTCCTTCTTGGGAGTTTTTCCATGCTATCGGCGCCTATGGCTTACTCACTGGGGGCTTTGGGTGGGCATGATATAAAGCAAAGCATTTTCCCTCCCAGTTTCCTCCTCTGGTCCACATTGCAGGACCATCAGCCATCAGAAACAGCCAGACGGTCTCCTTCAGCTTCTTTAGTGTCCTTGGAAGCCAAGGCAGTTTTAGGTCTGAGAAGAGGTTTATCAGAAGGACACATATTACGTCGTTTGTCCTGAAATGTAACATGGGGAGGAAAAGTTAAGCGGTTTAGTCAGATTGGAGTCGTTTATTCAGCAGTGGCAGCGCCAGTGACTTAATGCTACAGGTGCTATAGGGGAGTGAGATTATTTAGACCGGGTGCTTTAGCTTTTCAGCTTATGTAGATGGTGTATAGAAGCACACAGCACGATAAGCTACAGCATGGATAAAATAGGATAAAATATGAAATTCTAACGTCTAGCTCACAGAGCCTCTATGTGTACTTTGAAGAAAAAATACACTACAAGTATGCTGTAAAAACCGCAAAAATGTCTTACACAATATACAGATTTTACAGATAGTTAAAGAAAAAATGAAACCAATATTTTGGGGGTGCTGTGGGGGTACTATGGTCATTGGAGGAGGAGCTAGAGCCCCCCCCCCCAAGCTTTTCCTTGGTGCTGCCACTGTTGTTCAGATTAAAAGTAACATTGTCATTAATAAACAGTACTCTGATCAAATTTTTGCATGTACAAACACAATCAAAGTTTAACCACATGTTTAGACACAATTCACACACCTGTTACATTTCCATAATGCTAAGACTCTCTACACTTACTTCATCCACTTTCTTGTTTGGTACACAGTCATTTGATGGATGTGTAAGATCATTACCAGACCGTCTGCTGCAAACTCTACAGTTAATGAATGGCTGCAAAAACACACAGACACACAAAAACAGTATTTAAAGAGTGGTGGGCAATAAATACAGTGAGAGAAGGTGTAGTAAAGATATATCTAATGATTTAAGGCAGAGCTGCTGGAGTGCAGGGTTTAATGACACAGAACAATTTTAGAGGAAAGAGCTTCCAAAGCAGGGTCACCATAAGGCTATATTATACAAAGCAAGTTCATCTAAAAGTATGAACAACAAATCCCGTTTAACTGAACACTGCTCTGTATTAAAATACTGTCCTCCGATCAAGCTAAGTGGTCCTGTAGTTCACTATTTAAAGAGGTAAATTTAAAGGGTAATTCACACTGCACATCTACCCTGCTCTGACCAGGTTTAATTACTGGCTTTCTAATTAAAACAAGAGTTAAGTCCTGCCCTTTCACCACAAAACACCACACTGCCATTTAAGGCTGATTTCAACAATGAGTTTTAGTTAACCTGGCTCGATTGAGTTAACTCTGGGTATGTAAAACCCGCTTTGTAGTACAGCCCACAGGTCTTTAAATAAGGCCAGCTAGGGTTCATAGCTCGAAGCATAATCTACAGGTCACCCCTCAGATGATTAGCATTTGCTTCTGCCTGGTAATCCAGCCTTTAAGCCTGTAAACCTACTAAAATTTGAGAATAAGGTGAAGGAACTGGCTCTTTGAGGCCACCTATGTATTTGTTACTTTATTGTTGGCTAACTTTCCCCCGCAGGGCATCAAAAAAGTTAACATGAACCTAAATTAATTTGCTAACTGATATGTCCAATGCTCACAGTCACAGTGACTCTTTACTTACCCTCTTGTCCATGAAAATACAGTCAGCCCGATGGTCTGTTGCAGTTGACTTTGGACATTTTGTTGCTCTCAAGAGAATCTCAATGTCAATGTATTCACTGCTGATCTAAATCACATAAACACGTTATATACAAAATTGCCTACAACTGTTTTAAAGGCAATATAACAAACAATAATCACCCAAAAAATGGCAAACTGTCACAGACTTGACTGCAGCAGATTCAGAGAGAAACTGTGAGAAGGTAAAATTGACCAGGGCTGAGATATACAACCATCACTTTCATTGTGAAGAGACATTAAGCATCATATGCATTGAAATTAAAACATCAAAATCAATGTGATACTCATTAGTTCAGCTTGCAGATGATGAAAGTTTCACACTTTTGTAAACACTTTCTCAGCAGTTACCTTCGGACGGCCCTGGATGTTATAGAAATTCATGTGCTGACGGGTTCCTTGATGAGCATTTTCGACTGCGAGTTTAATGGCCGTCTTGTGAGTGCAGGGAGACTGTGGTAATCTTGCTGGGCCTCTGTGGAGATAAGCAGAGCTCCATAAGCCAAAACCAGAAGCAGCAGGCGGGTCATCTTCCTCTCAGCTTTGAAGGGAGAAGCAGGACTGAGGACACTGATCTGTGGTCCCCTTATCCAGCACGTCCAGGGGCGTGTCCTTCACTCGAAACAAACAGACCTTTGAACAACATTGGAAAACTCTTCAGGATGAATTGAGGCAGGTGGTCAAGTGGGTTTATTGTTATTTCAGCAATATACACAGTACACAGTGAAAGGAAACATTGTTCCTCCTGGACCACGGTGCAACACAAAGAAGAAAAACAGAAACAACACAAGATGACACAAGTGCGGGCAAGATAGAACTATACAGAGTGAAAGGAGCACAAACAGAGGGAGAAAGTGCAAGATAAACACAAGAGCAACAATACAATACTACAGGACAAGACAGCGCAGTCAAGAACACAGAGTGCAGCCAGAGCTAACCTGAATAGGGGCATCAAGGTTGCCAGGCAGGCAGAGAAACAGAAAATAGAGGTCTACTTCACATACAACAACCCACAGTGGGTGTGGCAGGGAATACAACACATTACAAACTTCAAAGGCAACAACACCGTCACTGTTAACAGCAACGCCCTTTTAGCAAAGGAGCTAAACAGCTTCTTTGCTCGTCTGGAGGAACACAGAGCAGACATAGCCACACTGCCCCCTCCCCCAATCTCCAGCACTCACAGACTCCCTCTGCAGGAACACCACGCGAGAAGGCACATTGCATCTCTAGGTGTGTGGAGTTTAAGACAAGGCAAGTGATGCTACGATAATATAATTCCTTGGTAAGACCCCACCTAGAATATTGTGTGCGGGTTTGGTTACCATACCTTAAGAAGGACATTGCTGCCTTGGAAAAGGTGCAACGTAGGGCAACGAGAATGATTCCTGGTCTTAGAGGAATGTCTAATGAGGAGAGGTTAGCTGAGCTGAATCTGTTTAGCCTCGAGCAAAGGAGACTAAGGGGGGACATAATCCAGGTGTTTAAGATTCTAACAGGTCTGGATGCTGTTCAGCCAAATGGCTATTTCAATGTTAGTTTAAATACCAGAACTCGTGGCCATAAGTGGAAATTAGCTGGAGAACATTTTAAAACGAATTTGATGAAGCATTTCTGTACACAGCGTGTAGTTAGAGTATGGAATAGTCTTCCTGTTATTGTAACACAAGCTAAAACCCTGGGTTCTTTTAAATCAGAGCTAGATAAGATTTTTGAGCTATTAGCTAAGTTCTCCTCAAAGGAGCTTGATGGGCCGAATGGCCTCCTCTCATTTGTAAATCTCTTTGGTTCTTATGAGTCAGCTTACAGAGATGAGGTCCAGAAACTGATAGGTTGGAGTTCAGCAAACAATTTGGCACTAAACAGCACAAAGACAAAGGAATCACTGACTTCAGGAAGGATGGAGGCGACACTGGCCTGCCTAGATGGATGGATGGATGTTTTTATTGACATTGTAAGTACAATGAGATTTAGTTTGGAACGCGCCAGCAGCTACACAGTATATTTACAATTATATAGATTGTGAGGCATAAAATAAGGTGTGAGTAATATAACATAACGACATAATATAAGTAATCATTAATTAATCATTACAGATGGTATGAGGTGTGAACCGCTAGGCTGCTATGGCATGTTTGGTATCAAACCGATGGAAAATCACTCCAGTTTCCAAATTTCCAAATCTGGTCAGTGGTTACCACGAAAGTGAATATATCAAAAGTTACACCAGCCTTTACACTATACACGAACCTTTACACGAACTTTACACTATAAAACCTGGCACCTCAGAACAAAGCCAGGAGAGGAGAAACAGAAGGGAGGAGAAAACAAAAGACCATCAGCACGAAGAGAGGCAGAGAACATCAGCCCAAGAGAAGAGAAGCCCACAAGAAGCCCTCCTGAAGCCTATCAGTGAAGACCCAGCTGGACAGAGAACTGCAACCAAGCCCAAGCTTCACCAGGAGAGGGAATCAGAGGGGCTCCACTCCAACAACCGCTGCAAACACCGCGCCTCCCTGAGTGCCATCACCCATCAGCTCATCAGCCTCCGCAACCAACTGCCAAGACCCCCCCCCCCCCCACTCTGCAACCAAGTAAACAAACTTCCTTTCATTTATAACAACCTAAACTCCTATTCACCTGCTATATTACTTTAGGACAGTATTTCCACAAATTGCTTGCTTTGCAGAACAGTATTTTCCCTTTTAAGGTTACTCATTTTAAATCTGGTCATTGCATTTTCATGATTACATTGTTTGTGTCCACTCCGTTATTTCGTGTTTATTGTTTGTTAGGTGTAATGTCTGTCTTATGTTAGTTATAGGAATAAATGCATGTCTTTTACATAACTTCAGCCTCCGTTCATTGAGTGCTCACAAGAATCCCTGCCTGTGCGATCTACGCTCTGAAACCTCAAATTCGCCTGAAATATCGCGAGACTCTCTCTCATTGGCCGTGAGGGGAGCTTCGCTACCGATCGTTTACATTACCTGGTGACGCAGCTCGTTGGACAAGCCTTCTATTCTAACCCAGGTTATTACGTGATACTGGTTATTAATGAGTTCCATTTAAGTCACACATTAACAGACTCACAGTGTTTCGCAATTGAGTTTGAGCCGACCATTCAGCCTAAAAATTGGTTAATAATCACAAGGCACAAGGTTTAAACTTATTCTGAGCACACAATTTAAACTTTTTATGACCGAACGTGCAGTGAAGAAGCGCTACTGTCAACTGGTTGCAAAAGTCGCACTCATGGCAATCTGAAGGCATTTAAGCGGGATCATATGGGCTTATTATAGTTATTTTTATTTCTATTATTAGTAGTTATATTATTTTGTTTTATTTTCGGTGATTTCATTGTAGTTCTTTCGTATTAAACTGCAGTAAACTTTAACCCTATGTCTGACGAGATTCTCAGATGTAGCGCTTTGTTTCCAGGTTCAATTCGGACGAGTGTCTCCGTTTCTATATATCCTGGGAGAGATCTCTCTATTAGCGAACGGGAATACTTGTTATGAGGTTCTAACCTAAATTATGTTGCGCTTGGACATAAGACCGATAGCTTAGTTACCTATCAGGATCATACTCGTATGTGTGTGCCTGCTTTAGACAAAGCAAGTTTAACACAACTTTGCGCTGTGAGCCAAGTGTGTGTCATTTAGAAATTGGGAGTCTCCTGTGCTTGAGACCCGCCGTGGTTAAGCACCATTTGCGACGAGATATAGTGCACTCACAATTTAAATCTGTCGCCGTAACGCGTGCGCCGTCTCGCTTCAGTAATTGTTTTAAGGGGTGATGACGAAGATGACGAATTTACTTTCCTGAAGAGGAGCAGGATGGGTCACGCGTTCTGTAAGATTTGTCTCCCACGGGGAAGGAACGATGTCAGTCGGCATGAAAAATCCAAGTCATTAGTGAATGACAGAGCCGCATGAGTGAACATGAAAAATTAATAGAAAATAAATGACAAATGGTTATTTTATATTTTATATATTTTATATATTTATATTTATATTATATTTTATATAATTTATATTATTTTATATTTCCTGTCTTAAAATGTAAGGGATACACATGGTCATTTCCGTTGTTTCCTGTTTCCTGCGAGAGTGATACTGACTGCTAGCGCGCGAACTTTGAAACCATAGATATCACCTAAATAATAATTCGAGTTAAGTCATTGGGAAAAAGCTTCGCAAGATTAATAATCCTCCAAAATAAATAAATAAAATTTCCCAGACCCCGACGGATTAATCACCTACGCAAGTACCGACCCACGATCTTCGTTCAATTAAGAAGGTGCTTCCAGCCTTACAGCCTCAGTTTACGTAAGTACAACGCCATGTCTACTGTTCCGTGTTCTGAGTGTAATATGTTTAGCTATTCTTCTCCAGTCATTAGCGGTATTTATACATGTGAGAAGTGTCAGTTAGTCGCTAGACTGACGGAGAAGATTGTAGTGTTAGAGGGACGTATCCGGACGTTACATAACATTCAGGAGAATGAGAGTTTTATTGACTCAGTATTAGCGGCTCCGGATATGTCCGCGATAGCCAGTAAGTCTCCCCCTGCTCCGGCAGCAGAGCCTTCGCAGCAAGGCGAGTGGGTGACGACCCGGCGGCATAGTCGCAAATCCAAACCAAACTTACACCGGCACCATTCGCCTATCCGCGTTTCCAACAGGTTCTCCCCACTCAGTGAAACTCCCACTGAGACGCCTGTTGAAAGTGCTCTAATAATTGGTGATTCTATTCTAAGAAACGTGAGAGTAGCGACTCCAGCGACCATTGTAAATTGTCTCCCGGGTGCCAGAGCGACCGACATCTCGGCAAATTTAAAAGTGCTGGCTAAAAGTAAACGTAAATACTCTCAGATAGTTATCCACGTCGGCACTAATGATGTCCGATTGAGGCAATCGGAGATCACAAAGGCAAATTTTAAAGAGGTGTGCAACATTGCGAAGAAGATGTGTGTGTCAGTAACGTGCTCTGTCCAGACTAAAAACTCAAGTCCAGACTAAAAACACACCTGTTTAGTTTAGCGTATAGGGACACTAGTTCTAGCCCTAGCTAACTCTTCACTCCCAGGCAGACCTGTAGTGTGAGGTGTAGAGCTGGGTGGGGATCGGTGCCATTGGCTTTGGATGAACTGGATTGTCAGTGCTGTCACTCTAGCTTTGCAATCTCTTGTGGAACTGGAGTGCTGACATTTCAGGGACTCCCCATGCCGGCATTCCCACTTGCCTCTCCCTCCTACTGATGCTGCCATAGCCATATCTGCCGGAGCTTGCAGATTGCACTTCATATTGTACTCACCTAGCTTTTAGCACTGCCAATAGCCTCCTCTACTATGCCTAATTGTACATTTTATTTCCCCTACTCCTCCTGGGGGTGATGCCTGGAGACCTCAATCTATCAAGATATCCAGCACACCCGACCACCACCAGTGACGTCCCTGCATCCAGCTCGCCGTTCTGATCTTCCATGTATGACCCGCTGCCTTACCTCTGGTTGCCTGGCAATTGGAAGAAGACTCGGCTTCGGCATTGGCTTATCTTCCTTGCTCTCCTCTCTCTATTTGACTATCCCTGCCGGCCCCTGGAGGATGGGCTTCCCCTTTGAGTCTGGTCCCTCTCAAGGTTTCTTCCTTCTAGGGAGTTTTTCCTTGCCACTGTCGCCTATGGCTTACTCACTGGGGGCTTTGGGTGAGGATACTGTAAAGCGCTTTGAGACAATGTAATGTTGTGATAATGCGCTATATAAAAATAAATTTGTTTGTTTGTTGTTGTTGATACTGGAGCCTGGTTGCGGTGGTGGGATGGCTCACGGCGGGTGCCGGAAAATTTCCTTTATTTTCAAATCCAAACCTTGACAGGTATGCTGCTGTTCCAAATCATGGGTGCATGTTACAAGTGCGGAACATATTTTAACTTAGTACTAACTTAGCATCATATTTGATCTGATTCGACTGAATATCCCAGGTTTCCATCTCTCATGCATCTGGTGTGACGTGTTTTCAGACTCTCAGGCTGGCGCAAAGAAATCTTACGGGAATTGAACGTCTCACTCCGGCCAGCTGACCAAAGTTGGTAACCTTGGTATTGTGTGTAGGAGATTCGGTATAACTATAATTTCGTTCTCCATTTACATGCCCGTAGTGTCTTTAAGTGTTATGTAGTTTTGCCTGAAACGCAAAAATAAAACAAAGCAATTAAAGCCGTAAGTGGCTCAAATTGTGCTGTAGCGATTGAAGAACTTTTGTCGGAAGTTGGATTCGAACCCACGCCTTACTTGGGAGAACAGAATACCAGAATAGAGTAGGTTAAGTCCAGCCTTGGCTTCCAAGCTGACGTTTTTCTACATATGTGCTTGTGTATCATGGACAGTAAGAGGGGGCAGGCAAGGAGAGAATTTCTCTCTTTGGGGATCAATAGAGTGTTGTTATTATAACGTCTAAAAAGTATGATGGTCTGTCGATAAATCAATAAGAAAATAAATGAAGTCGTTTTCGCGAACACGCTGGAAAAGCCAGGGGCCGGACCGACTGTAGGGGGCGTGGCCAGAGACAGCCATCTCAGGCTGTCAAGTCTCCCGTTTTGGCCGGGAAACTACCGTATTTTACTTCTCTTTCCCGCCGTCCTCCCGTATTAGTATTTTCCCGTAAATCTCCCTTAGATTATATAGTTGCTGGATAGTGTAGTGGTAAGATCGCCGCCTTTCACACGGGAGACCGGGGTTCGAATCCCGGTTGTGGCCAAAAACATATTTTATATATTTTATATATTTATATTATATTTATATTATATTTTTTATATATCGTATTATATAGTTGCTGGATAGTGTAGTGGTAAGATCGCCGCCTTTCACACGGGAGACCGGGGTTCGAATCCCGGTTATGGCCAAAAATATATTTTATATATTTTATATATTTATATTTATATTTATATTTATATTATATTTTATATAATATATATATCATCATCCCCACATTCCGAGATTGGGTACCAAGCCCCATATATATTAGTAGGCTGAATACAAGAGCAGCTGACCTGAGAAATAAGAAATAAGCTAAGCTGGAAACAGATCAGCTGATCTACACCACAGCAACAGTGATCCTTGAGCTGGAGCCGGACCGTCTTTGAAGACTCCGTAAATCTCCGTATAATAATATATATCTACGGGAACGAGAAAGCAGAGAACAAGAACAAGATTTGTAAATGTAAGATTTGAAGGACCCGGCATGAAAAATAGAATAGTTCTCGTCATTAGTGAACATGTGTCTCGTCATTGTGTATCATGGACAGTAAGAGGGGGATCAATAGAGTGTTGTTATTATAACGTCTAAAAAGTATGATGGTCTGTCGATAAATCAATCAGATAAATAATGAAGTCGTTTTCGCGAACACGCTGGAAAAGCCAGGGGCCGGACCGACTGTAGGGGGCGTGGCCAGAGACAGCCATCTCAGGCTGTCAAGTCTCCCGTTTTGGCCGGGAAACTACCGTATTTTACTTCTCTTTCCCGCCGTCCTCCCGTATTAGTATTTTCCCGTAAATCTCCCTTATATTATATAGTTGCTGGATAGTGTAGTGGTAAGATCGCCGCCTTTCACACGGGAGACCCAGCGGGGCCGGTCGCGTATAGCCATAACACAGTGGCAGCCAATGAAATTGAAGGATTTTTTTTGCGAAGCGAAGAGACCCTCCCCGGCGCTGCAAAATCTCCGTTAATGATTTTTTTTCTGATACATTTCAAGTTAGATTGAAATGCTAATCATTTTGAGGCATGTTTTCAAAAAAGCATGAACAAATTTCTCCATTTCTTGTAATCACATTCATCCATTATTCTTCGTTTTCTTGATATTGATGTATTTAATAAACAGCTTAAAACTATGGTTACAATTTTATTTATTTATTTATTTATGTCGCTGTGGTAATTAAACAGACATAGACAGTTATGAATAAAATGTATTGTTTATTGAGTCTATTTACACAGAAAGAGACAAGTACTCAGGTTCTCATACTCAGGGGTATGATAAGATATACATCCATCCATCCATCCATTTTCCAAACCGCTTATTCTACTGGGTCACGGGGGTCCGGAGCCTATCCCGGAAGCAATGGGCACGAGGCAGGGAACAACCCAGGATGGGGGGCCAGCCCATCGCAGGGCACACTCACACACCATTCACTCTCACATGCACACCTATGGGCAATTTAGCAACTCCAATTAGCCTCAGCATGTTTTTGGACTGTGGGGGGAAACCGGAGTACCCCCCACGACGACATGGGGAGAACATGCAAACTCCACACACATGTGACACAGGCGGCGACTCAAACCTGGGTCCCAGAGGTGTGAGGCAACAGTGCTAACCACTGCACCACCATGCCACCCCCAAGATATACATTACCGCTCAAAAGTTTGGGATCACATGCAAATTTCTTTGTTTTCCAAAGAAAAACACATTTTCATGCAATTCACAAAATTTTATCCACATCTACATATAGAGGCCTATTATCAGCAACTGGCAGTCCTCTGCATCAATCTCCTGGTATGTCTGACTGCTTATTCTTTAAATATTGCTAACACATTTTGGAGGTTTGGTTTGGGTCATTATCCTTTTGTAGGATAAAACTGACCCCAATCAAGTCTTGTCACAGGGTATATAATTGAACGGTAGTGTATGTCAAATATTAAATAGATGAAATGATTAATTTTCTTAAACAGCAGTGTTAATGCATGCATTTTGTAGCATGTTAACAAATGACTCATTGAATCCTGAATCAAAACAAAAAGCATAATTAAAAATAGCATTGTTATGACAATACTAACAGTGATGCTGCAGCATTTTAACAACTGTCAGATAGTTAGACATACAGTACCAGTCAGTAATTTGGACACACCACTCTGCCTACAAAGGGACTGGGTCATATTACCTGGATACTTGAGCTAAACCCAGTAGAAATGTTTTTCAAGGAGTCTGACCAGAGAGTTAAAGAAAATCGGCTGAGTGCTCAGCATATATGAGACGGCTCCTTCAGGAGAGCTGGAAAAGCATTCCAGGAGGCCACCTCATTAAACTAGTATAAAGTAGAAAGCAGGATCAGTCAGTCCCTGGAGCAGCTGGGGTTAAGGGCCTTGCTCAAGGGCCCAATGGTGGGATCACTCGGCCAGCCCTGGGATTTGAACCGGCAACCTTCTGAGTTCCAACAGAATTGTCCCCCCCAACAAATTATTTTTTTTAAATAACTTTTCTGAGTAGTGCATAATTCCATGTGTATTACTTTATAGTTATGATGTCTTTATAAATATTACAAAATGTAAAGAATAGTACAAAGAAACAATTCTATAGGTAGGTGTGCCCAAAACTCCTGACTGACGCCGTAACACTTTCTTAGACTCACCACACTGGTTGAGGTGGTGATGAGACAAGAGAGATTTAGCCAGTGGATAGGGAATGATTAATAGGACAGATCTGAAAGGGTCACGATGGGGAATTTAGCCATTGGGGTAACTGCCCCACACTTTGAGAGATGCTCAGGGATAATTTATGACCTTAGAGAATCAGGAACAAACAAGGAACATATTAACCATATGTTAAAATGCTGCAAGTGTATATTCAAACAATACTGAACTATAAAGAATATAAAACAATCTTTACTTTTTTTGTTTTAAAAAAAAACTATGCTTGCCACTTCTTTAAGAAAACCTACCTAACAGCGGCAATTTTTACAATCTGATTGTAACCCACCTGTTGCCATGCATTATTTGTCAGTGAAAAATGAGCCCAGACACAAAATAGCTGTTCTTAATAAAGTGGACAGAGTGTATATGGAAAACATTTACAATTTTTACAAATAACGCTGCTCTTGAAGTAGCAGGTAGTGTGTTACTTTTTTCTCTCCGCTGACCAACGCTGCTTTTCAGCCTCATAAAAAGGAGATTTTTGAAACTCCCTCCAGGTCATCTCTGGCTGCATAGTCTTGAACAATGGAACAAACAGAACACAGGCATCAAAACGGGCCTGAACGTGGCCAAAACAAGATGAATAATAAAGAACTTGGATGAAAAATTCTGATCATGACATCCAGAATTATCCTCCATAATTGAAGGGAAAGAACCTTTAGCATCATGGACTCCAACAACTTGCAAACCTGAAAGCAAAGTGAAAAAACCACAAATGAACCACAAATAATATTGATTCCTTAATTTATACTGAATCCTGAAGAGTGACTGTTTGTGTGTGTGCATGCATATGAGATTCTCACTCATCGGGCCTTCGGTTTTGGAAGGGGACCAACAAAGCATCATCCTCTCCAATTCCTCATCTTCCTCTATTTCTATAAAACAAAATAGATATGAATAAAAGACATAATCAATGCACAGAACCACATATATGAAACTGTCAGCCAACCTGGAGGATTAGTAGAAGTGTCTGGAAGTGCTGGTCTTGAGGGAGCAGAAGCCTCCAGTGTCATCTGAAGATTGCTGTGCTTCAGCCTCAGGTACTGCTGTAGTCGGTACATTTTGCTGCCTGGTACGCATTGTTGTTTGAGGATAACAGCCTCATACCCATCATCCCTACTGTCCCAAATATCCTTCCAGGTCTTGCCAGCACGGACTCCAAACCCAACCAAATTCTCATCCTCACTTTTGACAGGTGGTAGTTGACAGGCGTAAAGAAACACAGAAGGGCATGGAATTATAAACAAGAATTCTGTGATCTGACACCTTTGCCATTTGGTAGCAAAGTAAGTGTAATAGCTTCTAACTGACTTGCTTTAACCTAAAACAAGGTTTGTTTGAACAACTTTAGTAGGTTTAATACTTAACGATTATGTGAGGAATTCTTTAATATCCAAGTTAACGGCAATGCCAGCAAACAATATGCATAAAAAAGTTGTAGTTAAATATCAATGACTTACAGGAAAGTTACCGTCACAGTACCTTGCATATAGGAACGTGCAGAATTAGTATATGTATAATACACTATATATATAAGGTTAGTTTATAAACGGTAATCCAGTTTATTCTGTCTCATCTGCCTAGACTCATTCTACTTGACCAGTGTATGCTCGTTTTACTGCAAATTACTCGTTTTCCATAAATGGACACTGTCTAGCTTAATAAATGTACTGCTTTACCGGGCCACTAATAAAAGATACTTTTGGATTCCTCACGATGAGTGGAATTCTTATAAACGGTACCCGCCTTAATTTCCAAAGTCAAACATGTTTTTATTTAAATTGTGCATTAAAAATTGAATATTAATTATTAAATATTTCAAAAGCAATGCTACCTATGGAGCGAGTGAATAACTACTTCAGCATTACACAGAGAGCTTCGCGAGGGGCTCCGTAAAACGTACAGCATCCAGTTCGATTTTGGAATGTGAAATACATCGGAATATTTAAGAAAATATAAGATTGCTGTTCAGTTTACCTTGGAAAGTCGTCCTTTCCGTTCGACCGGGCGGTTTTTCTTTTAGGTGAATCACCAAATTTACTGAAATACTACTCACTCTCTGCTGCTCTTTTCCAAAATCCAGTTGTGTCGACTGTCGGTAGTGATAAGGGTAAAACGTCATTGGAGGCGTCGAAACAGCGACAAAACATCAACCAGTGGCCGAAAGAATATTACATCCGTACTGTTAAGCACTACCATTGAAAATGAATGGGAAAAGTTAAGGGAAGTTAAGCTAAACTATTCTCGCCGCCCGCAGGGGTTCGAATCCGGTTGACCGGTTGTGGCCAAAAATATATTTTATATATTTTATATATTTTATATATTTATATTTATATTATATTTTATATAATATATATATCATCATCCCCACATTCCGAGATTGGGTACCAAGCCCCATATATAGTTAGTATAGTTGGTAACCTTGGTATTGTGTGTAGGAGATTCGGTATAACTATAATTTCGTTCTCCATTTACATGCCCGTAGTGTCTTTAAGTGTTATGTAGTTTTGCCTGAAACGCAAAAATAAAACAAAGCAATTAAAGCTGTAAGTGGCTCAAATTGTGCTGTAGCGATTGAAGAACTTTTGTCGGAAGTTGGATTCGAACCCACGCCTTACTTGGGAGAACAGAATACCAGAATAGAGTAGGTTAAGTCCAGCCTTGGCTTCCAAGCTGACGTTTTTCTACATATGTGCTTGTGTATCATGGACAGTAAGAGGGGGCAGGCAAGGAGAGAATTTCTCTCTTTGGGGATCAATAGAGTGTTGTTATTATAACGTCTAAAAAGTATGATGGTCTGTCGATAAATCAATAAGAAAATAAATGAAGTCGTTTTCGCGAACACGCTGGAAAAGCCAGGGGCCGGACCGACTGTAGGGGGCGTGGCCAGAGACAGCCATCTCAGGCTGTCAAGTCTCCCGTTTTGGCCGGGAAACTACCGTATTTTACTTCTCTTTCCCGCCGTCCTCCCGTATTAGTATTTTCCCGTAAATCTCCCTTATATTATATAGTTGCTGGATAGTGTAGTGGTAAGATCGCCGCCTTTCACACGGGAGACCGGGGTTCGAATCCCGGTTGTGGCCAAAAATATATTTTATATATTTTATATATTTATATTTATATTTATATTATATTTTATATAATATATATATCATCATCCCCACATTCCGAGATTGGGTACCAAGCCCCATATATATTAGTAGGCTGAATACAAGAGCAGCTGACCTGAGAAATAAGAAATAAGCTAAGCTGGAAACAGATCAGCTGATCTACACCACAGCAACAGTGATCCTTGAGCTGGAGCCGGACCGTCTTTGAAGACTCCGTAAATCTCCGTATAATAATATATATCTACGGGAACGAGAAAGCAGAGAACAAGAACAAGATTTGTAAATGTAAGATTTGAAGGACCCGGCATGAAAAATAGAATAGTTCTCGTCATTAGTGAACATGTGTCTCGTCATTGTGTATCATGGACAGTAAGAGGGGGATCAATAGAGTGTTGTTATTATAACGTCTAAAAAGTATGATGGTCTGTCGATAAATCAATCAGATAAATAATGAAGTCGTTTTCGCGAACACGCTGGAAAAGCCAGGGGCCGGACCGACTGTAGGGGGCGTGGCCAGAGACAGCCATCTCAGGCTGTCAAGTCTCCCGTTTTGGCCGGGAAACTACCGTATTTTACTTCTCTTTCCCGCCGTCCTCCCGTATTAGTATTTTCCCGTAAATCTCCCTTATATTATATAGTTGCTGGATAGTGTAGTGGTAAGATCGCCGCCTTTCACACGGGAGACCCAGCGGGGCCGGTCGCGTATAGCCATAACACAGTGGCAGCCAATGAAATTGAAGGATTTTTTTTGCGAAGCGAAGAGACCCTCCCCGGCGCTGCAAAATCTCCGTTAATGATTTTTTTTCTGATACATTTCAAGTTAGATTGAAATGCTAATCATTTTGAGGCATGTTTTCAAAAAAGCATGAACAAATTTCTCCATTTCTTGTAATCACATTCATCCATTATTCTTCGTTTTCTTGATATTGATGTATTTAATAAACAGCTTAAAACTATGGTTACAATTTTATTTATTTATTTATTTATGTCGCTGTGGTAATTAAACAGACATAGACAGTTATGAATAAAATGTATTGTTTATTGAGTCTATTTACACAGAAAGAGACAAGTACTCAGGTTCTCATACTCAGGGGTATGATAAGATATACATCCATCCATCCATCCATTTTCCAAACCGCTTATTCTACTGGGTCACGGGGGTCCGGAGCCTATCCCGGAAGCAATGGGCACGAGGCAGGGAACAACCCAGGATGGGGGGCCAGCCCATCGCAGGGCACACTCACACACCATTCACTCTCACATGCACACCTATGGGCAATTTAGCAACTCCAATTAGCCTCAGCATGTTTTTGGACTGTGGGGGGAAACCGGAGTACCCCCCACGACGACATGGGGAGAACATGCAAACTCCACACACATGTGACACAGGCGGCGACTCAAACCTGGGTCCCAGAGGTGTGAGGCAACAGTGCTAACCACTGCACCACCATGCCACCCCCAAGATATACATTACCGCTCAAAAGTTTGGGATCACATGCAAATTTCTTTGTTTTCCAAAGAAAAACACATTTTCATGCAATTCACAAAATTTTATCCACATCTACATATAGAGGCCTATTATCAGCAACTGGCAGTCCTCTGCATCAATCTCCTGGTATGTCTGACTGCTTATTCTTTAAATATTGCTAACACATTTTGGAGGTTTGGTTTGGGTCATTATCCTTTTGTAGGATAAAACTGACCCCAATCAAGTCTTGTCACAGGGTATATAATTGAACGGTAGTGTATGTCAAATATTAAATAGATGAAATGATTAATTTTCTTAAACAGCAGTGTTAATGCATGCATTTTGTAGCATGTTAACAAATGACTCATTGAATCCTGAATCAAAACAAAAAGCATAATTAAAAATAGCATTGTTATGACAATACTAACAGTGATGCTGCAGCATTTTAACAACTGTCAGATAGTTAGACATACAGTACCAGTCAGTAATTTGGACACACCACTCTGCCTACAAAGGGACTGGGTCATATTACCTGGATACTTGAGCTAAACCCAGTAGAAATGTTTTTCAAGGAGTCTGACCAGAGAGTTAAAGAAAATCGGCTGAGTGCTCAGCATATATGAGACGGCTCCTTCAGGAGAGCTGGAAAAGCATTCCAGGAGGCCACCTCATTAAACTAGTATAAAGTAGAAAGCAGGATCAGTCAGTCCCTGGAGCAGCTGGGGTTAAGGGCCTTGCTCAAGGGCCCAATGGTGGGATCACTCGGCCAGCCCTGGGATTTGAACCGGCAACCTTCTGAGTTCCAACAGAATTGTCCCCCCCAACAAATTATTTTTTTTAAATAACTTTTCTGAGTAGTGCATAATTCCATGTGTATTACTTTATAGTTATGATGTCTTTATAAATATTACAAAATGTAAAGAATAGTACAAAGAAACAATTCTATAGGTAGGTGTGCCCAAAACTCCTGACTGACGCCGTAACACTTTCTTAGACTCACCACACTGGTTGAGGTGGTGATGAGACAAGAGAGATTTAGCCAGTGGATAGGGAATGATTAATAGGACAGATCTGAAAGGGTCACGATGGGGAATTTAGCCATTGGGGTAACTGCCCCACACTTTGAGAGATGCTCAGGGATAATTTATGACCTTAGAGAATCAGGAACAAACAAGGAACATATTAACCATATGTTAAAATGCTGCAAGTGTATATTCAAACAATACTGAACTATAAAGAATATAAAACAATCTTTACTTTTTTTGTTTTAAAAAAAAACTATGCTTGCCACTTCTTTAAGAAAACCTACCTAACAGCGGCAATTTTTACAATCTGATTGTAACCCACCTGTTGCCATGCATTATTTGTCAGTGAAAAATGAGCCCAGACACAAAATAGCTGTTCTTAATAAAGTGGACAGAGTGTATATGGAAAACATTTACAATTTTTACAAATAACGCTGCTCTTGAAGTAGCAGGTAGTGTGTTACTTTTTTCTCTCCGCTGACCAACGCTGCTTTTCAGCCTCATAAAAAGGAGATTTTTGAAACTCCCTCCAGGTCATCTCTGGCTGCATAGTCTTGAACAATGGAACAAACAGAACACAGGCATCAAAACGGGCCTGAACGTGGCCAAAACAAGATGAATAATAAAGAACTTGGATGAAAAATTCTGATCATGACATCCAGAATTATCCTCCATAATTGAAGGGAAAGAACCTTTAGCATCATGGACTCCAACAACTTGCAAACCTGAAAGCAAAGTGAAAAAACCACAAATGAACCACAAATAATATTGATTCCTTAATTTATACTGAATCCTGAAGAGTGACTGTTTGTGTGTGTGCATGCATATGAGATTCTCACTCATCGGGCCTTCGGTTTTGGAAGGGGACCAACAAAGCATCATCCTCTCCAATTCCTCATCTTCCTCTATTTCTATAAAACAAAATAGATATGAATAAAAGACATAATCAATGCACAGAACCACATATATGAAACTGTCAGCCAACCTGGAGGATTAGTAGAAGTGTCTGGAAGTGCTGGTCTTGAGGGAGCAGAAGCCTCCAGTGTCATCTGAAGATTGCTGTGCTTCAGCCTCAGGTACTGCTGTAGTCGGTACATTTTGCTGCCTGGTACGCATTGTTGTTTGAGGATAACAGCCTCATACCCATCATCCCTACTGTCCCAAATATCCTTCCAGGTCTTGCCAGCACGGACTCCAAACCCAACCAAATTCTCATCCTCACTTTTGACAGGTGGTAGTTGACAGGCGTAAAGAAACACAGAAGGGCATGGAATTATAAACAAGAATTCTGTGATCTGACACCTTTGCCATTTGGTAGCAAAGTAAGTGTAATAGCTTCTAACTGACTTGCTTTAACCTAAAACAAGGTTTGTTTGAACAACTTTAGTAGGTTTAATACTTAACGATTATGTGAGGAATTCTTTAATATCCAAGTTAACGGCAATGCCAGCAAACAATATGCATAAAAAAGTTGTAGTTAAATATCAATGACTTACAGGAAAGTTACCGTCACAGTACCTTGCATATAGGAACGTGCAGAATTAGTATATGTATAATACACTATATATATAAGGTTAGTTTATAAACGGTAATCCAGTTTATTCTGTCTCATCTGCCTAGACTCATTCTACTTGACCAGTGTATGCTCGTTTTACTGCAAATTACTCGTTTTCCATAAATGGACACTGTCTAGCTTAATAAATGTACTGCTTTACCGGGCCACTAATAAAAGATACTTTTGGATTCCTCACGATGAGTGGAATTCTTATAAACGGTACCCGCCTTAATTTCCAAAGTCAAACATGTTTTTATTTAAATTGTGCATTAAAAATTGAATATTAATTATTAAATATTTCAAAAGCAATGCTACCTATGGAGCGAGTGAATAACTACTTCAGCATTACACAGAGAGCTTCGCGAGGGGCTCCGTAAAACGTACAGCATCCAGTTCGATTTTGGAATGTGAAATACATCAGAATATTTAAGAAAATATAAGATTGCTGTTCAGTTTACCTTGGAAAGTCGTCCTTTCCGTTCGACCGGGCGGTTTTTCTTTTAGGTGAATCACCAAATTTACTGAAATACTACTCACTCTCTGCTGCTCTTTTCCAAAATCCAGTTGTGTCGACTGTCGGTAGTGATAAGGGTAAAACGTCATTGGAGGCGTCGAAACAGCGACAAAACATCAACCAGTGGCCGAAAGAATATTACATCCGTACTGTTAAGCACTACCATTGAAAATGAATGGGAAAAGTTAAGGGAAGTTAAGCTAAACTATTCTCGCCGCCCGCAGGGGTTCGAATCCGGTTGACCGGTTGTGGCCAAAAATATATTTTATATATTTTATATATTTTATATATTTATATTTATATTATATTTTATATAATATATATATCATCATCCCCACATTCCGAGATTGGGTACCAAGCCCCATATATAGTTAGTATAGTTGGTAACCTTGGTATTGTGTGTAGGAGATTCGGTATAACTATAATTTCGTTCTCCATTTACATGCCCGTAGTGTCTTTAAGTGTTATGTAGTTTTGCCTGAAACGCAAAAATAAAACAAAGCAATTAAAGCCGTAAGTGGCTCAAATTGTGCTGTAGCGATTGAAGAACTTTTGTCGGAAGTTGGATTCGAACCCACGCCTTACTTGGGAGAACAGAATACCAGAATAGAGTAGGTTAAGTCCAGCCTTGGCTTCCAAGCTGACGTTTTTCTACATATGTGCTTGTGTATCATGGACAGTAAGAGGGGGCAGGCAAGGAGAGAATTTCTCTCTTTGGGGATCAATAGAGTGTTGTTATTATAACGTCTAAAAAGTATGATGGTCTGTCGATAAATCAATAAGAAAATAAATGAAGTCGTTTTCGCGAACACGCTGGAAAAGCCAGGGGCCGGACCGACTGTAGGGGGCGTGGCCAGAGACAGCCATCTCAGGCTGTCAAGTCTCCCGTTTTGGCCGGGAAACTACCGTATTTTACTTCTCTTTCCCGCCGTCCTCCCGTATTAGTATTTTCCCGTAAATCTCCCTTATATTATATAGTTGCTGGATAGTGTAGTGGTAAGATCGCCGCCTTTCACACGGGAGACCGGGGTTCGAATCCGGTTGACTGGTTGTGGCCAAAAATATATTTTATATATTTTATATATTTTATATATTTATATTTATATTATATTTTATATAATATATATATCATCATCCCCACATTCCGAGATTGGGTACCAAGCCCCATATATAGTTAGTATAGTTGGTAACCTTGGTATTGTGTGTAGGAGATTCGGTATAACTATAATTTCGTTCTCCATTTACATGCCCGTAGTGTCTTTAAGTGTTATGTAGTTTTGCCTGAAACGCAAAAATAAAACAAAGCAATTAAAGCCGTAAGTGGCTCAAATTGTGCTGTAGCGATTGAAGAACTTTTGTCGGAAGTTGGATTCGAACCCACGCCTTACTTGGGAGAACAGAATACCAGAATAGAGTAGGTTAAGTCCAGCCTTGGCTTCCAAGCTGACGTTTTTCTACATATGTGCTTGTGTATCATGGACAGTAAGAGGGGGCAGGCAAGGAGAGAATTTCTCTCTTTGGGGATCAATAGAGTGTTGTTATTATAACGTCTAAAAAGTATGATGGTCTGTCGATAAATCAATAAGAAAATAAATGAAGTCGTTTTCGCGAACACGCTGGAAAAGCCAGGGGCCGGACCGACTGTAGGGGGCGTGGCCAGAGACAGCCATCTCAGGCTGTCAAGTCTCCCGTTTTGGCCGGGAAACTACCGTATTTTACTTCTCTTTCCCGCCGTCCTCCCGTATTAGTATTTTCCCGTAAATCTCCCTTATATTATATAGTTGCTGGATAGTGTAGTGGTAAGATCGCCGCCTTTCACACGGGAGACCGGGGTTCGAATCCCGGTTGTGGCCAAAAATATATTTTATATATTTTATATATTTATATTATATTTATATTATATTTTTTATATATTGTATTATATAGTTGCTGGATAGTGTAGTGGTAAGATCGCCGCCTTTCACACGGGAGACCGGGGTTCGAATCCCGGTTGTGGCCAAAAATTTATTTTATATATTTTATATATTTTATATATTTATATTTATATTATATTTTATATAATTTATATTATTTTATATTTCCTGTCTTAAAATGTAAGGGATACTGGAGCCTGGTTGCGGTGGTGGGATGGCTCACGGCGGGTGCCGGAAAATTTCCTTTATTTTCAAATCCAAACCTTGACAGGTATGCTGCTGTTCCAAATCATGGGTGCATGTTACAAGTGCGGAACATATTTTAACTTAGTACTAACTTAGCATCATATTTGATCTGATTCGACTGAATATCCCAGGTTTCCATCTCTCATGCATCTGGTGTGACGTGTTTTCAGACTCTCAGGCTGGCGCCTGAGAAACGTCTCACTCCGGCCAGCTGACCAAAGTTGGTAACCTTGGTATTGTGTGTAGGAGATTCGGTATAACTATAATTTCGTTCTCCATTTGCATGCCCGAAGTGTCTTTAAGTGTTATGTAGTTTTGCCTGAAACGCAAAAATAAAACAAAGCAATTAAAGCCGATCAGTGGCTCAAATTGTGCTGTAGCGATTGAAGAACTTTTGTCGGAAGTTGGATTCGAACTTGGGATGCCTTACTTGGGAGAACAGAATACCAGAATAGAGTAGGTTAAGTCCAGCCTTGGCTTCCAAGCTGACGTTTTTCTACATATGTGCTTGTGTATCATGGACAGTAAGAGGGGGCAGGCAAGGAGAGAATTTCTCTCTTTGGGGATCAATAGAGTGTTGTTATTATAACGTCTAAAAAGTATGATGGTCTGTCGATAAATCAATAACAATATCAATGAAGTCAATGTTTATCTAAAGGAATCAGAATTCAGGAAAAGCCAGGGGCCGGACCGAGTGTAGGGGGCGTGGCCAGAGACAGCCTGCTGACTGTTCCAAATCATGGGTGCATGTTACAAGTCCGGAACATATTTTAACTTAGTACTAACTTAGCATCATATTTGATCTGATTCGACTGAATATCCCAGGTTTCCATCTCTCATGCATCTGGTGTGACGTGTTTTCAGACTCTCAGGCTGGCGCAAAGAAATCTTACGGGAATTGAACGTCTCACTCCGGTCAGCTGACCAAAGTTGGTAACCTTGGTATTGTGTGTAGGAGATTCGGTATAACTATAATTTCGTTCTCCATTTACATGCCCGTAGTGTCTTTAACCGGCTGCACAAACTGGATCCGCCTCCATTACGACACAACTTTGCCCTTATTGGCTTAAGAATTTAGTCACATACATGACGTATATCTGCTATTTCTCCCGAGAAGCAGGTAAAGCAGTGGTAACTGCTTTGTAGTTAATTTACCTGGTAAAATTAAGTTTAAATAAATGATATAAATACTGTAATAGTACTCGTGAGCTTTGTTTATTTGTTATTAGTTATTGTAATGTTGCGCTGCTTTATTTGTTTAATCGTCTAGTCTGTGGAGACATTCAAGTTAATCAAATAAGAATTGCACTGTACACTGTACATGACCATAAAAACTTTGTATCCTTGAAATAAATGTTTTTGATCTTTTCCTTGGCAGTTATCTTTTTACACAGGGCCTCTATGTACACGATAGTTTTTTTTTTCACGACTAACAGTATGGATCAGGAGTTGGTTATTGTAAAAGAAGTAATGTGCATGCAGGTGATATTTGTATAGATTTATCCACACCCTTGTAGCAGTGCTGCCATTGCAGTCAGATCTCGCAAACTAGGAGTATTAGTTGTCTTTATTTCTCTTTATTTCTTGACGCCAACCCTCTCCATTAATCCGGGCTTGGGACTGGCACCTACCTGAGCTGGCTTGCTCCCTTAAGTGGCTGGGTTAGGCTAAACTATATATATATATTTACCAAGACTACAATAAAACATCTCGAAATGTGTAGTCTAGCAAAACGCAGTTTAAAGAAGGTAGCCTACCTGGCGAAATTGCAAACAAATTAAGGGCGTTAGGCAGCCTTTAGATCCTACCCATCATGCACTGCAGTTTTTTGCTAATTCCTCAAATGGAAAACTGTCCATCCATCCATCCATCCATTTTCCAAACCGCTTATCCTACTGGATCGCGGGGGGTCTGGAGCCTATCCCGGAAGCAATGGGCACGAGACAGGGAACAACTCAGGATGGCGGGCCAGCCCATCGCAGGGCACACTCACACACTATTCACTCACGCATACACTCCTATGGGCAATTTAGCAACTCCAATTAGCCTCAGCATGTTTTTGGACTGTGGGGGAAACCAGAGTACCCGGAGGAAACCCCACGATGACATGGGTAGAACATGCAAACTCCACACACATGTGACCCAGGTGGAGACTCGAACCCGGGCCCTAGAGGTGTGAGGCAACAGTGCTAACCACTGCACCACCATGCTGCCCCCTAAATGGAAAACCATTAAATACAAAAGGAAAACAAAAGTGCTGTAAGACTGTA
Organism: Brienomyrus brachyistius; assembly: GCF_023856365.1. Classification (NCBI taxonomy): domain Eukaryota; kingdom Metazoa; phylum Chordata; class Actinopteri; order Osteoglossiformes; family Mormyridae; genus Brienomyrus; species Brienomyrus brachyistius. The sequence continues at coordinate 46,561 of NW_026042439.1, read as the reverse complement.
TACTTATGTGTATGTTAGTAAAGGCTGTAGCTGACACAACGGACCCCACTAATTAGAAAGGGGTAATTGTACACATGTGGCATCCAGTATGTTCTTCTATAACAGTTTTTAAAAAAAAAAAAAAACTCACATTACACAAATTGGCACTATCAAAACGAGGATTATGGGGAAAATGGGGACTGTGATGGAGATTACATACACGTAGGCATGGTATTTAGTTTTTTTTAATCTGGTCACCTTCCAGAGTAATTGTAAACTAAAACCATCTTCACCCTATTTGATTCTTTATAAATGGACAATCAGTCGTGCAGTAAATGGGGGTATAGAGAGACACAGAGCTTGTCTAACAAGAAACCCTGGGAAGCTAACATTAATAGGGTGGGTATGGATAGCAAAACCATTGATACAGATTACAGATTTATATCTCACCTGAACCCTGGCGGGCTCCGTGCCAATAGGGGTTGGGATTAGGGTTAGTTAACTTAAGTAGTAATATTGATGTGTATATTCTCCTATTCTCCAGTCAGTGAATCGTGAAACGTAATGTTAATATGTTTCTATACCTATATGTTCTGCTTAAAAACCCATAAAGGCAAGCACAGTGTTTAGACATTCTGTTACTTAGACTAGTAAACACTAAGATCCTTCAGCTTTCAATTAACCTGACACAACAGTCTAAACAACAAATGTGTGCCATGTCATTTGTCATCTTTACATCTTGTATCCTTTATATGGTAATTGGATTTTCAAGGTGGAATTGCAGGTCGATCATTTTAAGGATCTAGATGTAAACCTCCCTGGTGTTGCTTTAATATTTTTTTTGCACAATTTGCTTCACACACTTCCTCCAGCAGAGAAGCTTACAATACTACACCCCACCAAATGACTGGATGATGCCTTTTTATTTAAGGTCTGGCTGTGAGCCTCGATTACCGATACACTATCTTCAGGCTCCTGCCGGGATCAGTCAGTATGGTGGACCTTTGGAGGAATGGGTACAAAACCATCAGGAAAGTTTGCAGGTGCTTCAAGAGTATGTGAAGGCTTAGTTGGAGGAACAAGCCACACCACGAAATCGGAAACACAATGAGTTGGTTAATGATTAGGGGTTTGATGAAGGTCAGCTGGTGTGTTTGCGGAACCATGTTCGAGGTAAAATACAGGATCATTGGGATGCCTGTTTGTATATGGTAGTTCGGTGTCCCCAAGATCAGGGTGCAGTTTACTCTGCAACTCCAATGGAGGGGGACGGGGTTGTCCGTCAAGTTCACCGAACAGAGTTGCGTCCAGTACCACAGGGGGTTGTTATGTCAGGGGAAGATGTTCTGGTAATGTCTCCTGAGTCTGGGTTGCCCACAGGGGCAACAGAAATGGAATCGGATGAGGACTCTGTGATTTTACGGGGACAGGGCTGGTGGGAGGGGTCGCAATAGAGCATCCACAAGTAGGCCTCGTATAATGGAGGAGGTTATGTCCCCCCCGAGGTGTAGAGACCAGTTAAACGTTCGGTGAGGTCCACCACTGGTCATCATACCAACCCTTATAAGTTACCACGGTCAGTGAATGATCGTTCGGTTGGGGAGGAAGACCAGTGGTTTGGGGATAGAATTCTTAGCTGTGATCGTTGGGTCATCAATTTCATTTTGGGGGATGGATTGTAGCCAGGCAATTATAGGCAGGTATAGGAACTGCAGTTCGGACTGGAGGCATAGCCGGGGCGAGATGGCTGTGCATGTTCCGATGGTAGGGCATATTGGCAAAGGAGCAGGCACGGGAAAGACAGGCAGGGTCCTGATAGATTTGGTGGAGCATCGGCGGGCATATTGAATTTGCAGTGTAGCAGCCTTTCTGTTTGCTTGTTTCAGGGGTGAACAATCTTATCCGCAAAGGGCCGGTGTGTATGCAGGTTTTCGCTGCAACTCCCTAATTAGATTTCTAATTAGAGGACTGATTAGCTGAAGAGTCCTCATACCTGGTTTTGAAGAGCTGACCTAAAGGTTACCCCCAAAAACCTGTTTTTTTTTTGTTTGAATGGGGCAGTGAGTCATGGGGTAAACTACTGTTCTTTAGGGGTTTTCAAGGTGGAATTACGGGTCGATAATTTTAAGGATCAGGTTGTAAACCTCCCTGGTGTTGCTTTAATATGTTTTATCTGAGGTTGTATCGTGTATTATCAAGCCAGCCGGCTTAGTGGCCTCGGGAGCGGGGTTTAGTGGGAGCAGCTGGCTAGTTTTATTTTCTTTTTTGTTTGTGTCTTTTTCTTTGTTGTATGTATATTTTGGGTTCATTATTAGGCAGGCTGGGCCTTTTGGCACCTGTAGTCTGGGTGCTGGATTGCCCATAGGGGTCTTTTTTATTGCTGTGATTTGCTGTGTCATTCACTAGTGTGATTTGTGCTGGATGTGTTTTTAAGGTTGTGCTGTGGCGTGTACCTGAGCAAACTTTGGGCAACCTGTTCTCTTGTTGGCTTTATTGACAAAGGGTGGATTAGTCTAATTACGGCCTGCTACAAATAGCTGCATATAACGTATAAAAAAAATCACCTTATGGGTGCTCCGTAGGGTAGCAAGATCTTGAGTTTTTTTTACAGTACTCGGGTACGTTTTAAAATTTTCGACCAATCAGCAAACATTATTCTGACAGCATAGCTGGGAAACCAATGAAAAGTGAGTGCAACGTTCTAGAACTTGACTTCGGGTTGACGCTCCCTATAAAAGAGCTGGGTACTGCTTCAAGGCGTTCAGTTGGCGCTACCTCCTGATAGAGTAGCACTGTACGGCTCTTGTTCCGTAAAACAACATCAAAAGGATGAAAAAAAAAACAATATTTAAAGAAGACGAAAAAAATCAATTTTTAAAGAAGACGAAAAAAACATCGTCTAAAAAAATAAGCCAAAAAAATAATATCCGAAGAAGGAAAAACATGCAAAGTAAAAAAAAACAAACAAAAATAAAAAACAATATCCAAAGAAGAAGGAAAAAAACATCCAAAGGGAGAAAAGAAGAACTGAAGGGCCAACGAGGTAGGAGGAAATACAAATTTCGTTTCAGCACCGTTGGAGTGCCAAGCCGTGAAAAGCATTTGGCCAGAAGACAAGGTAAGTGTTGTATCTGTTATTTTAAAACAGCGCTTTTCAAAATGCTGCTTTATAATCGTTTGAGATCGTTAGCCAGTGTGACAGCTGAAGGCTTTTTGAGTTTACCAACATAAAGTTTTATTTCTGTATTAGGACATTGTCAGGAACAATGATGTGTTCATCGCTATGATGTGGTCAAAAAGCGATGCATTGAATCTTAGAAACATTTGTGATTTTTCAAACGATGCTTTTCCTTTTATTTAATCAGTAAAATTTCCATCGGTTTTATATAGTGCCCCTTGAAATATGTCTTTAGCTCATTTTCCGGGCATTTTACTAGAATGCATCCTGAGAAATACACAAGCTCTGCTGCATTTCCGTGCCTCGATGTTTAGTGCCGAGTATAATTGTTGCAGTTGCCTTTTATATATTCCATGAGACCTGTTGGTACCAAGAGAAGTGTGAGACTGTCAGGGTGAATTTATCATACAATCGCACGCATAAATACCTGAGGGTTGCCAGTCCTTTTGCGTTGTTACAGGAGGACTAGAGCTGACGAGTGTGTTTCTACACACTATCAAGGGCATTGTAGTACAGTTTTCTCAGGTGGGAGAATGCTGCCGATCTCCTATTTGACAATACAGCCCTTGATATATTAGAATATTACAGAACTAGAAGCCTTTTGCAAGGAAGAATGTGAGAAAATCCCAAGTACAAGAACTGAAAGCCTTTCAGCTGGCTATAAGAAGCGCTTGTAAGCTGTGATATCTGGCAGAGGAGGTGTTACTAAGTACTGATTACGTAGGGTGCCCAAACTTTTGCAGAGTGCCATAATAATGTTTTTATTTTGTAATTTTGTTCAATTTATGGCATAAAAAGTAACTATTCATCAATGTTTGCTGAAAATATTGTGTATTTTTCCCCCAGTTCCTAAAGAGACTGTATTAACTGATATTGTTGCTTTTGTAATTGAAAAGATGTTATTTGTCAAGGGGTGCCAAACCTTTGCATAAGACTGTACACAGTGTGTGTATGTGTTTATGTGAGTGTGTGTCTGTGTGTGTGTGTGTATATATATATATGTGTGTGTGTGTATATATTTCTGTATATGCATGTGTATATATATATTTATATATAGTTCACACACATTCAAACTTATTTGAATACACATTCAAAATTATTTTTATTATTATTATTTTCGTTTTTTTTTTTTTTTTGTGTTTTAAAATTTTTTATTTTTGCAATGGAAATAAAAATAAAGCAGTCCTCCGTAGAGGAGGGGTGGTGGAGGGAATATATATATATATATACATATATATAAAATAATTGTCACACAACTGGGGTGACATGCCTTTCCTGCTCACCCAATTTTAGTGCACTTTAGTTATGCATAATGACCTTCTAGTCTCGATACACCCATATATATATATGTATATATATATATAGTTTTTTTTGTTTTTTTTTTTGCAATAGACAATAAAAATAACGCAGTTCTCCATAAAGGAGGGATGGTGGATGGAATATATATATACATATATATAAAATAATTGTCACACAACCTGGGTGACATGCCTTGCCTGCTCACCCAGTTTTAGTGCACCTTAGTTATTCATAATGACCATCTAGTCTCGATACACCCATAAATATATATGTATATATATATAGTTTTTTTTGTTTTTTTTTTTGCAATAGACAATAAAAATAACGCAGTTCTCCATAAAGGAGGGATGGTGGATGGAATATATATATACATATATATAAAATAATTGTCACACAACTTGGGTGACATGCCTTGCCTGCTCACCCAATTTTAGTGCACCTTAGTTATCCATACTGACCATCTAGTCTCGACACACCCATATATATATATATATATATATATATATATATATATATGTATATATATATAGATATTTTTTCCTTTTTCTTGTGTTTTTTTTTCGCAATGGATATTAAAAATAAAGCAGTCCTCCGTAAAGGAGGGGTGGTGGAGGGAATATATATATACATATATATATAAAATAATTGTCACACAACCTGGGTGACATGCCTTGCCTGCTCACCCAATTTTAGTGCAACTTAGTTATCCATAATGACCAACTAGTCTCGATACACCCATATATATATATATATATGTACATATATATAGTTTTTTTATTAGCAATAGAAAAGAAAAATAACGCAGTTCTCCGTAAAGGAGGGATGGTGGATGGAATATATATATATATATATATATATATATATATATATATATATATATATATATATATATACATTTATATAAAATAATTGTCACACAACCTGGGTGACATGCCTTGCCTGCTCACCCAATTTTAGTGCACTTTAGTTATCCATACTGACCATCTAGTCTCGACACACCCATATATATATATATATATATATATATATATATGTATATATATATAGATATTTTTTCTTTTTCTTGTGTTTTTTTTTCGCAATGGATATTAAAAATAAAGCAGTCCTCCGTAAAGGAGGGATGGTGGATGGAATATATATATAAAATAATTGTCACACAACCGGGGTGACATGCCTTGCCTGCTCACCCAATTTTAGTGCACCTTAGTTATTCATAATGACCATCTAGTCTCGATACACCCATAAATATATATGTATATATATATAGTTTTTTTATTAGCAATAGAAAAGAAAAATAACGCAGTTCTCCGTAAAGGAGGGATGGTGGATGGAATATATATATATATATATACATTTATATAAAATAATTGTCACACAACCTGGGTGACATGCCTTGCCTGCTCACCCAATTTTAGTGCACTTTAGTTATCCATAATGACCATCTAGTCTCGATACACCCATGAATATATATGTATATATATATATATATATATATATATATATATATATATATATATATATATATATATATATATATATATATAGTTTTTCTGTTTTTTTTTTGCAATAGACAATAAAAATAACGCAGTTCTCCGTAAAGGAGGGATGGTGGATGGAATATGTATATGCATATATATAAAATAATTGTCACACAACCTGGGTGACATGCCTTGCCTGCTCACCCAATTTTAGTGCACCTCAGTTATCCATACTGACCATCTAGTCTCGACACACCCATATATATATATATATATATATATATATATATATATATATGTATATATATAGATATTTTTTCTTTTTCTTGTGTTTTTTTTTCGCAATGGATATTAAAAATAAAGCAGTCCTCCGTAAAGGAGGGGTGGTGGAGGGAATATATATATACATTTATATAAAATAATTGTCACACAACTGGGGAGACATGCCTTGCCTGCTCACCCAATTTTAGTGCACCTTAGTTATCCATAATGACCAACTAGTCTCGATACACCCATAAATATATATATATATATGTACATATATATAGTTTTTTTATTAGCAATAGAAAAGAAAAATAACGCAGTTCTCCGTAAAGGAGGGATGGTGGATGGAATATATACATACATATATATAAAATAATTGTCACACAACCTGGGTGACATGCCTTGCCTGCTCACCCAATTTTAGTGCAACTTAGTTATCCATAATGACCAACTAGTCTCGATACACCCATAAATATATATGTATATATATAGTTTTTTTTTTTTCGCAATGGACAATAAAAATAACGCAGTTCTCCGTAAAGGAGGGATGGTGGATGGAATATATATATAAAATAATTGTCACACAACCGGGGTGACATGCCTTGCCTGCTCACCCAATTTTAGTGCACCTTAGTTATTCATAATGACCATCTAGTCTCGATACACCCATAAATATATATGTATATATATGTATTGTTTTTTTTTTTTTTTTTTTTTTGCAATAGACAATAAAAATAGCGCAGTTCTCCATAAAGGAGGGATGGTGGATGGAATATATATATACATATATATAAAATAATTGTCACACAACCTGGGTGACATGCCTTGCCTGCTCACCCAATTTTAGTGCAACTTAGTTATCCATAATGACCAACTAGTCTCGATACACCCATATATATATATATATATATGTACATATATATAGTTTTTTTATTAGCAATAGAAAAGAAAAATAACACAGTTCTCCGTAAAGGAGGGATGGTGGATGGAATATATATATATATATATATATATATATATATATATATATATATATATATATATATATATATATATATATACATTTATATAAAATAATTGTCACACAACCTGGGTGACATGCCTTGCCTGCTCACCCAATTTTAGTGCACTTTAGTTATCCATACTGACCATCTAGTCTCGACACACCCATATATATATATATATATATATATGTATATATATAGATATTTTTTCTTTTTCTTGTGTTTTTTTTTCGCAATGGATATTAAAAATAAAGCAGTCCTCCGTAAAGGAGGGATGGTGGATGGAATATATATATAAAATAATTGTCACACAACCGGGGTGACATGCCTTGCCTGCTCACCCAATTTTAGTGCACCTTAGTTATTCATAATGACCATCTAGTCTCGATACACCCATAAATATATATGTATATATATATAGTTTTTTTATTAGCAATAAAAAAGAAAAATAACGCAGTTCTCCGTAAAGGAGGGATGGTGGATGGATATATATATATATATATATATATATATATATATATATATATACATTTATATAAAATAATTGTCACACAACCTGGGTGACATGCCTTGCCTGCTCACCCAATTTTAGTGCACTTTAGTTATCCAGAATGACCATCTAGTCTCGATACACCCATGAATATATATGTATATATATATATATATATATATATATATATATATATATATAGTTTTTCTGTTTTTTTTTTGCAATAGACAATAAAAATAACGCAGTTCTCCATAAAGGAGGGATGGTGGATGGAATATGTACATGCATATATATAAAATAATTGTCACACAACCTGGGTGACATGCCTTGCCTGCTCACCCAATTTTAGTGCACCTTAGTTATCCATACTGACCATCTAGTCTCGATACACCCATATATATATATATATATATATATATATATATATATATATATATATATATATATATATACATGTACATATATATAGTTTTTTTATTAGCAATAGAAAAGAAAAATAACGCAGTTCTCCGTAAAGGAGGGATGGTGGATGGAATATATATATATATATATACATTTATATAAAATAATTGTCACACAACCTGGGTGACATGCCTTGCCTGCTCACCCAGTTTTAGTGCACCTTAGTTATCCATAATGACCATCTAGTCTCGATACACCCATAAATATATATGTATATATATATATATATATATATATATAGTTTTTTTATTTTTTTCGTAATGGACAATAAAAATAACGCAGTTCTCTGTAAAGGAGGGATGGTGGATGGAATATATATATACATATATACATTTATATAAAATAATTGTCACACAACCTGGGTGACATGCCTTGCCTGCTCACCCAGTTTTAGTGCACCTTAGTTATCCATACTGACCATCTAGTCTCGATACACCCATAAATATATATACTGAACAAAAATATAAACGCAACACTCTTGTTTCTGCTCCCATTTTTCATGAGATGGACTTAAAGACCTACAATTCATTCCAGATACACAATATTACCATTTCTCTCAAACATTTCTCACAAATCAGTCTAAATGTGTGATAGTGAGCACTTCTGCTTTGCTGAGATAATCCATCCCACCTCACAGGTGTGCCACATCAAGATGCTGATCTGACATCATGGGTAGTGCACAGGTGTACCTTATACTGCCCACAATAAATGGCCACCCTGGAATGTGCAGTTTTTTGCTTTATTGGGGGTCTGGGGACTCAGAACCGGTCAGTATCTGGTGTGACCACCATTTGCCTCATACAATGCAACACATCTTCTTCGCATAGAGTTTATCAGATTGTCAATTGTGGCCTGTGGAATGTTGGTCCACTCCTCTTCAATGGCTGTGCGAAGTTGTTGGATATTAGTGGGAACTGGTACACGCTGTCGTATACGCCGGTCAAGCACATCCCAAACATGCTCAACGGGTGACATGTCCGGTGAGTATGCTGGCCATGCAAGAACTGGGACATTTTCAGCTTCCAAGAACTGTGTACAGATCCTTGCAACATGGGGCCGTGCATCATCTGTCTGAGTGGCTGGTCTCAGACGATCTTGGAGGTGAACCTGCTGGATGTGGAGGTCCTGGGCTGGTGTGGTTACACGTGGTCTGCGGTTGTGAGGCCGGTTGGATGTACTGCCATATTCTCTGAAACGCCTTTGGAGACGGCTTATGGTTGAGAAATGAACATTCAATGCACGAGCAACAGATCTGGTTGACATTCCTGCTGTCAGCATGCCAATTGCACGCTCCCTCAATGCTTGTGGCATCTGTGGCATTTTGCTGTGAGACAAAACTGCACATTCCAGGGTGGCCTTTTATTGTGGGCAGTATAAGGTACACCTGTGCACTACCCATGATGTCAGATCAGCATCTTGATGTGGCACACCTGTGAGGTGGGATGGATTATCTCAGCAAAGCAGAAGTGCTCACTATCACACATTTAGACTGATTTGTGAGAAATGTTTGAGAGAAATGGTAATATTGTGTATCTGGAATGAATTGTAGATCTTTAAGTCCATCTCATGAAAAATGGGAGCAAAAACAAAAGTGTTGCGTTTATATTTTTGTTCAGTGTATGTATATGTATACATATAGTTTTTTTTGTGTTTGTGAAAACGGGTCTTTAATCGGGGAAACGGAGCGGGTAGAGCAGGACGGAACGCAGGCATTGACAAACTACAATGACGGACAGGGCAAACAGGTAAGACCAGGACTTAAAATAGGTCATGACTAATCAAAGTAATCGGGCAAAGCAGGAGACGATCAGGGAAGCACACGTGGGTAATCAGGGGGCGTGGCACACACGAGGAGCGGACAAGCCGGGCATATATGTATATCTATATAAAACCTCATTAATGAGGGACAGGGAACAGAACGGACAGACAGAACTGGCACAGGGGAAGGAGCCAGGACAAGACTTGACATAAGACAGGAAAGGCAGAGAAACAGATCAGAAAGGGGGACACGGAGGGAACAGGCAGGACAAAAGGACCGGGAGTGAACGAAGGGAACATCGGGGAAAGAGGAGCAGAAGCCAGAGGGACGAGGGACAAAGAGAGGAGGGACAGAGACAGGAGGAACAAAGCGAGGGGGAGCAGAGGCAGGAGGGACAAAGACGGGAGGCCAGGGAGAGAAGGAGGGGGAACCAAGAGGAGCCCGAGGGAGACCCAGCGGGCGACGGGAGGCAGCCGGAAGGGCTGCAGGCGGCCGGGAGGCCGGAGCCGGAGGGGCCGAGGAGACGGGGTGAGGGACAGACGCAGGGACGAAGGAGGGAGTCGGAGGGGAGACCAGGGAAGGGGACGAAGGAGCTGGAAGGGACCCTGGCGAGGGCAAGGAGAGAGGGGGAGCCGCAGCAGACGGCGACGTCCTCCGACACGCCAGAGCGGGAGGACCAGCAGGCGAATGAGGAGCCGCCGTCGGGGGGCCCGCAGGCAACCGATAAGACGCCGGAGGAGGGACCGAGGCAGGGCGACGAGGCCGCGGAGGGGGACCCGCAGACGACAGCCGACCCGGAGGGCCAGGACCCGCAGGTGCCGACCAAGCCCTAGCGCCGGCGAGGGAGGGCGAGCCAGGGGGCTGGGCGGGTGGGACCCCAGCCGTGCGTCTGTGTCCTCTCCCCTTATGGGACACAGACATAAGGACCTGCGGCCGGGGTCGGGCTCGTCGGGGTGAGGGTACCAGAGTCACAGGGGGAGAAGGGACTGGAGTGGGGCCAGGGACTGGAGCTGCAGGCTGCAGAGGGGGCGCCTGCCCGGGAGCTGCAGGCAGGGAAAGCGCCTCGGACGTGGGCGCGGTAGCTGCAGGCAGCGGAGACGGCTGCTCGGGCTCTGGGGCCGCAGGGGGCACTTATTTTATTATATAAAATAAGTGTCACACAACCGGGGTGACATGCCTTGCCTGCTTGTGGGATGAGGAAGACTCAGGGACTGGAAATGGGATTAAAACTGAAGATGTGCTCATTCCTTTGTGTATTTACAAATTTTCCTTCCGTCAGACATGAGGAGTTTGCTGCTATATTTGGCACTAATAGAGATTCTGATGCTGCTATTTTTATTGTCTATTAGTTTGTTATTATTTACAAGTTCTGTTGTGTTTTTGCATTTTTCTCTTCTGGTTAATTAACTGCTGTCTGTTTGCTGTGAAGTATGAGTGTGGTGAGTAAGACTCAGGGACTGGAAGTGGGATTACAACTAAAGATAACATGCTTATTCCTTTTTGTATTGTTTACAAATTTCCTTCCGTCAAACATGAGGAGTTTGCTGCTATATTGTGCACTAACAGAGATTCTGATGCTGCTATTTTTATTTAAATGTGTTATTGTTTCCAAGTTGAGTATTCAATAAATGCTAAATTGAGAAATTTTGTGTATCGTTTGTTATTATTAGTGTGATATTTTACCATGCAAATAGAGGGGAAAACGTCCAATTATCGGCCAAAAAAAATCAGCAGCATATATCGGCCATCGCCTGACCCTTGACTTGAAAAACCCATATCGGTCGACCTCTAGTAACAGTACATTCTGTCCAATTCATCCATCGAGTTAAGTCACACACCCACTTGAGGGGGCACTCCGGCAGACGTGAGGATGAGGATGTTCTTTCCGCTATAACATCCACTGCAGAAGTACATCTCGCTCCTGTTCACAGGGCTTACTTCAATGATGAAGCAGGGCTGGTTGTCTGGACAAGAAGTTGTCCTGCTGCTGGGTCTCGGTGCCGTTTTTCCACCTAAGCTTGAAGGTGGAAATGTGTTCCAACTTGGTCCCTGGGACTGCAGCATAGCCAAACATCGCGAGCAGCGTCGGCCACACCCACCACCAGAACCATCACACCGTCCTATACACATAAAGAAGAACTAAAACATAGAGTGTTGTGACAATCTATGCGTTAATGTTTGGCAGCATAGGTGATTCATTAAAATTATACCGAAGAATGGAAAATGTGATATTTAGAATATTTTTTGCCATTTAGTAGCTAATTTAAGCACTTACCCAATGCCTCAATTTGTTTTAGGTCAGTAATGTCTGAGCCAAAAGAATGAATGTATGAATTTAATACAATTCACCCACTCCCACCCACACACAAATCTGAAATTCAATTTAAGACACTTCTTAAACATTAGTGCATTAACAAAAAAGGAAAATCTTAAGAGATTCAGTAGGATTTTCTATGTTAGACTTAAGCTAATAGTTCAATAGTTTTTACATATTTCAATATACCAATTTGACTTTAATGTTGAAACAGATGCTAAAACATGGAATAATTTCATAACTAGAGAAACATGTTATTCACAAACACTAGCAAAGGTAGCTTATAGTTAAGCTTACTTAAGTCAGCAAGTCAGGCTACAGTGTGTAAGAATAGTCGTAAACGATAATTTGTCTCAGTCTTACATGACAGAATAAGTAAACAGAAAATATAAAATGGCTGAAACAGCGTCATTAACGCCAGCTACAGTAGAGGCGCAGAAAAGGTGTCATGACTGAAGTATTCCCAAACTCTGGAAGACCGTATGCGAGCCTTTTTTGCCGCGTGTTTCTCCAGAGGCTCCGGAGCTCCGCTGGTTGACACAGCCATGTTGGTTCATGTGCAGGGGGACGAGCGGCAAATTTCTTTTTTGCAGGGTGGTAGGTGATGTCTCATTAATATTTATTAATTTACTTACAAAATGGTGCGGCACTGCATCCAAGCCTGCGGCACTCAGAGTCACAAATACAGTGGAAACCATTTGTAGTAATTACGTCTGTCTGGCTGATTTCCAACTAATTGATATTTGTATATTTATTACATGAATATAAGGTAATATAAGGTAATAGAAGAGGTATTTAATGGTTTTCCATCTGAGGAATTTGCAAAAAACTGCAGTGCATGATGGGTCGGACCTAAAGGCTGCCTTAACGTCCTCATCTGTATGACGACATACATCAAGACTAGGAAGGTGCATAATGTTCATGTCTGGTTGCGTTTGTTGGTCCAGAAAGTAATTCAATTTCGCCATGTAGGTTACGTTCTTAAAAACTGCTTGGATATAGCCCGATTATATGCTGTGGGCCTTTTAATTTCTTTGTTTACCAGGTAGGCTACCTTCTTTAAACTGCGTTTTGTTAGACTACATATTTAGGGAGGTCTTTATAAATTTATAGTAGTCTTCATAAATATGTACATAGTTTAGCCTAACCCAGCCACTTAAGGGAGAAAGCCAGCTCAACTAGGTGTCGGTCCCAAGCCCGGATTAATGGGGAGGGTTGGCGTCAAGAAATAAAGAGACTGTATCTTCACTGCATGACTGATGTCAAAATGTGTGAAATATGTGGTTGTATTAATAAATGCATTAAAGTAGGTTAATGATTCTGTGCTGTCTAAATTGTATAGAAAATTTCTACGTATAGCCAAACAAATCTCCTCCTGTTTGAAAAGGCATAGAAAAAGCAATTTAGCCACTAAAACTTTACAGTTTTTGTGAGGGACAGTCGAATTCTCTCGTTTCTCTCGTCAAGTTTTTTTGTGATCCTGCACCTACACTTTGCCGGCCCCAGGAGGATGGGCTCCCCCTTTGAGTTTGGTCCCTCCCAAGGTTTCTTCCTTCTTGGGAGTTTTTCCATGCTATCGGCGCCTATGGCTTACTCACTGGGGGCTTTGGGTGGGCATGATATAAAGCAAAGCATTTTCCCTCCCAGTTTCCTCCTCTGGTCCACATTGCAGGACCATCAGCCATCAGAAACAGCCAGACGGTCTCCTTCAGCTTCTTTAGTGTCCTTGGAAGCCAAGGCAGTTTTAGGTCTGAGAAGAGGTTTATCAGAAGGACACATATTACGTCGTTTGTCCTGAAATGTAACATGGGGAGGAAAAGTTAAGCGGTTTAGTCAGATTGGAGTCGTTTATTCAGCAGTGGCAGCGCCAGTGACTTAATGCTACAGGTGCTATAGGGGAGTGAGATTATTTAGACCGGGTGCTTTAGCTTTTCAGCTTATGTAGATGGTGTATAGAAGCACACAGCACGATAAGCTACAGCATGGATAAAATAGGATAAAATATGAAATTCTAACGTCTAGCTCACAGAGCCTCTATGTGTACTTTGAAGAAAAAATACACTACAAGTATGCTGTAAAAACCGCAAAAATGTCTTACACAATATACAGATTTTACAGATAGTTAAAGAAAAAATGAAACCAATATTTTGGGGGTGCTGTGGGGGTACTATGGTCATTGGAGGAGGAGCTAGAGCCCCCCCCCCCAAGCTTTTCCTTGGTGCTGCCACTGTTGTTCAGATTAAAAGTAACATTGTCATTAATAAACAGTACTCTGATCAAATTTTTGCATGTACAAACACAATCAAAGTTTAACCACATGTTTAGACACAATTCACACACCTGTTACATTTCCATAATGCTAAGACTCTCTACACTTACTTCATCCACTTTCTTGTTTGGTACACAGTCATTTGATGGATGTGGTTTCAGGTTCACTCTCAATATTCAAGTCCAGACTAAAAACACACCTGTTTAGTTTAGCGTATAGGGACACTAGTTCTAGCCCTAGCTAACTCTTCACTCCCAGTCAGACCTGTAGTGTGAGGTGTAGAGCTGGGTGGGGATCGGTGCCATTGGCTTTGGATGAACTGGATTGTCAGTGCTGTCACTCTAGCTTTGCAATCTCTTGTGGAACTGGAGTGCTGACATTTCAGGGACTCCCCATGCCGGCATTCCCACTTGCCTCTCCCTCCTACTGATGCTGCCATAGCCATATCTGCCGGAGCTTGCAGATTGCACTTCATATTGTACTCACCTAGCTTTTAGCACTGCCAATAGCCTCCTCTACTATGCCTAATTGTACATTTTATTTCTCCTACTCCTCCTGGGGGTGATGCCTGGAGACCTCAATCTATCAAGATATCCAGCACACCCGACCACCACCAGTGACGTCCCTGCATCCAGCTCGCCGTTCTGATCTTCCATGTATGACCCGCTGCCTTACCTCTGGTTGCCTGGCAATTGGAAGAAGACTCGGCTTCGGCATTGGCTTATCTTCCTTGCTCTCCTCTCTCTATTTGACTATCCCTGCCGGCCCCTGGAGGATGGGCTTCCCCTTTGAGTCTGGTCCCTCTCAAGGTTTCTTCCTTCTAGGGAGTTTTTCCTTGCCACTGTCGCCTATGGCTTACTCACTGGGGGCTTTGGGTGAGGATACTGTAAAGCGCTTTGAGACAATGTAATGTTGTGATAATGCGCTATATAAAAATAAATTTGTTGTTGTTTGTTGTTGTTGTTGTAAGATCATTACCAGACCGTCTGCTGCAAACTCTACAGTTAATGAATGGCTGCAAAAACACACAGACACACAAAAACAGTATTTAAAGAGTGGTGGGCAATAAATACAGTGAGAGAAGGTGTAGTAAAGATATATCTAATGATTTAAGGCAGAGCTGCTGGAGTGCAGGGTTTAATGACACAGAACAATTTTAGAGGAAAGAGCTTCCAAAGCAGGGTCACCATAAGGCTATATTATACAAAGCAAGTTCATCTAAAAGTATGAACAACAAATCCCGTTTAACTGAACACTGCTCTGTATTAAAATACTGTCCTCCGATCAAGCTAAGTGGTCCTGTAGTTCACTATTTAAAGAGGTAAATTTAAAGGGTAATTCACACTGCACATCTACCCTGCTCTGACCAGGTTTAATTACTGGCTTTCTAATTAAAACAAGAGTTAAGTCCTGCCCTTTCACCACAAAACACCACACTGCCATTTAAGGCTGATTTCAACAATGAGTTTTAGTTAACCTGGCTCGATTGAGTTAACTCTGGGTATGTAAAACCCGCTTTGTAGTACAGCCCACAGGTCTTTAAATAAGGCCAGCTAGGGTTCATAGCTCGAAGCATAATCTACAGGTCACCCCTCAGATGATTAGCATTTGCTTCTGCCTGGTAATCCAGCCTTTAAGCCTGTAAACCTACTAAAATTTGAGAATAAGGTGAAGGAACTGGCTCTTTGAGGCCACCTATGTATTTGTTACTTTATTGTTGGCTAACTTTCCCCCGCAGGGCATCAAAAAAGTTAACATGAACCTAAATTAATTTGCTAACTGATATGTCCAATGCTCACAGTCACAGTGACTCTTTACTTACCCTCTTGTCCATGAAAATACAGTCAGCCCGATGGTCTGTTGCAGTTGACTTTGGACATTTTGTTGCTCTCAAGAGAATCTCAATGTCAATGTATTCACTGCTGATCTAAATCACATAAACACGTTATATACAAAATTGCCTACAACTGTTTTAAAGGCAATATAACAAACAATAATCACCCAAAAAATGGCAAACTGTCACAGACTTGACTGCAGCAGATTCAGAGAGAAACTGTGAGAAGGTAAAATTGACCAGGGCTGAGATATACAACCATCACTTTCATTGTGAAGAGACATTAAGCATCATATGCATTGAAATTAAAACATCAAAATCAATGTGATACTCATTAGTTCAGCTTGCAGATGATGAAAGTTTCACACTTTTGTAAACACTTTCTCAGCAGTTACCTTCGGACGGCCCTGGATGTTATAGAAATTCATGTGCTGACGGGTTCCTTGATGAGCATTTTCGACTGCGAGTTTAATGGCCGTCTTGTGAGTGCAGGGAGACTGTGGTAATCTTGCTGGGCCTCTGTGGAGATAAGCAGAGCTCCATAAGCCAAAACCAGAAGCAGCAGGCGGGTCATCTTCCTCTCAGCTTTGAAGGGAGAAGCAGGACTGAGGACACTGATCTGTGGTCCCCTTATCCAGCACGTCCAGGGGCGTGTCCTTCACTCGAAACAAACAGACCTTTGAACAACATTGGAAAACTCTTCAGGATGAATTGAGGCAGGTGGTCAAGTGGGTTTATTGTTATTTCAGCAATATACACAGTACACAGTGAAAGGAAACATTGTTCCTCCTGGACCACGGTGCAACACAAAGAAGAAAAACAGAAACAACACAAGATGACACAAGTGCGGGCAAGATAGAACTATACAGAGTGAAAGGAGCACAAACAGAGGGAGAAAGTGCAAGATAAACACAAGAGCAACAATACAATACTACAGGACAAGACAGCGCAGTCAAGAACACAGAGTGCAGCCAGAGCTAACCTGAATAGGGGCATCAAGGTTGCCAGGCAGGCAGAGAAACAGAAAATAGAGGTCTACTTCACATACAACAACCCACAGTGGGTGTGGCAGGGAATACAACACATTACAAACTTCAAAGGCAACAACACCGTCACTGTTAACAGCAACGCCCTTTTAGCAAAGGAGCTAAACAGCTTCTTTGCTCGTCTGGAGGAACACAGAGCAGACATAGCCACACTGCCCCCTCCCCCAATCTCCAGCACTCACAGACTCCCTCTGCAGGAACACCACGCGAGAAGGCACATTGCATCTCTAGGTGTGTGGAGTTTAAGACAAGGCAAGTGATGCTACGATAATATAATTCCTTGGTAAGACCCCACCTAGAATATTGTGTGCGGGTTTGGTTACCATACCTTAAGAAGGACATTGCTGCCTTGGAAAAGGTGCAACGTAGGGCAACGAGAATGATTCCTGGTCTTAGAGGAATGTCTAATGAGGAGAGGTTAGCTGAGCTGAATCTGTTTAGCCTCGAGCAAAGGAGACTAAGGGGGGACATAATCCAGGTGTTTAAGATTCTAACAGGTCTGGATGCTGTTCAGCCAAATGGCTATTTCAATGTTAGTTTAAATACCAGAACTCGTGGCCATAAGTGGAAATTAGCTGGAGAACATTTTAAAACGAATTTGATGAAGCATTTCTGTACACAGCGTGTAGTTAGAGTATGGAATAGTCTTCCTGTTATTGTAACACAAGCTAAAACCCTGGGTTCTTTTAAATCAGAGCTAGATAAGATTTTTGAGCTATTAGCTAAGTTCTCCTCAAAGGAGCTTGATGGGCCGAATGGCCTCCTCTCATTTGTAAATCTCTTTGGTTCTTATGAGTCAGCTTACAGAGATGAGGTCCAGAAACTGATAGGTTGGAGTTCAGCAAACAATTTGGCACTAAACAGCACAAAGACAAAGGAATCACTGACTTCAGGAAGGATGGAGGCGACACTGGCCTGCCTAGATGGATGGATGGATGTTTTTATTGACATTGTAAGTACAATGAGATTTAGTTTGGAACGCGCCAGCAGCTACACAGTATATTTACAATTATATAGATTGTGAGGCATAAAATAAGGTGTGAGTAATATAACATAACGACATAATATAAGTAATCATTAATTAATCATTACAGATGGTATGAGGTGTGAACCGCTAGGCTGCTATGGCATGTTTGGTATCAAACCGATGGAAAATCACTCCAGTTTCCAAATCTGGTCAGTGGTTACCACGAAAGTGAATATATGAAAAGTTACACCAGCCTAACGAAAATCATCAATACAAGGGAAATCACTCTGGTCATAAATCTCAAAAGGACTGATACAGACCCCCTTCCGAAAGCCCGCCAAATGGATGGTCAGCCATTGGTCCAGGAGTCGAATTCCTGGTCACTCCTATTCACGAACTTTACACTATAAAACCTGGCACCTCAGAACAAAGCCAGGAGAGGAGAAACAGAAGGGAGGAGAAAACAAAAGACCATCAGCACGAAGAGAGGCAGAGAACATCAGCCCAAGAGAAGAGAAGCCCACAAGAAGCCCTCCTGAAGCCTATCAGTGAAGACCCAGCTGGACAGAGAACTGCAACCAAGCCCAAGCTTCACCAGGAGAGGGAATCAGAGGGGCTCCACTCCAACAACCGCTGCAAACACCGCGCCTCCCTGAGTGCCATCACCCATCAGCTCATCAGCCTCCGCAACCAACTGCCAAGACCCCCCCCCCCCCCACTCTGCAACCAAGTAAACAAACTTCCTTTCATTTATAACAACCTAAACTCCTATTCACCTGCTATATTACTTTAGGACAGTATTTCCACAAATTGCTTGCTTTGCAGAACAGTATTTTCCCTTTTAAGGTTACTCATTTTAAATCTGGTCATTGCATTTTCATGATTACATTGTTTGTGTCCACTCCGTTATTTCGTGTTTATTGTTTGTTAGGTGTAATGTCTGTCTTATGTTAGTTATAGGAATAAATGCATGTCTTTTACACAACTTCAGCCTCCGTTCATTGAGTGCTCACAAGAATCCCTGCCTGTGCGATCTACGCTCTGAAACCTCAAATTCGCCTGAAATATCGCGAGACTCTCTCTCATTGGCCGTGAGGGGAGCTTCGCTACCGATCGTTTACATTACCTGGTGACGCAGCTCGTTGGACAAGCCTTCTATTCTAACCCAGGTTATTACGTGATACTGGTTATTAATGAGTTCCATTTAAGTCACACATTAACAGACTCACGGTGTTTCGCAATTGAGTTTGAGCCGACCATTCAGCATAAAAATTGGTTAATAATCACAAGGCACAAGGTTTAAACTTATTCTGAGCACACAATTTAAACTTTTTATGACCGAACGTGCAGTGAAGAAGCGCTACTGTCAACTGGTTGCAAAAGTCGCACTCATGGCAATCTGAAGGCATTTAAGCGGGATCATATGGGCTTATTATAGTTATTTTTATTTCTATTATTAGTAGTTATATTATTTTGTTTTATTTTCGGTGATTTCATTGTAGTTCTTTCGTATTAAACTGCAGTAAACTTTAACCCTATGTCTGACGAGATTCTCAGATGTAGCGCTTTGTTTCCAGGTTCAATTCGGACGAGTGTCTCCGTTTCTATATATCCTGGGAGAGATCTCTCTATTAGCGAACGGGAATACTTGTTATGAGGTTCTAACCTAAATTATGTTGCGCTTGGACATAAGACCGATAGCTTAGTTACCTATCAGGATCATACTCGTATGTGTGTGCCTGCTTTAGACAAAGCAAGTTTAACACAACTTTGCGCTGTGAGCCAAGTGTGTGTCATTTAGAAATTGGGAGTCTCCTGTGCTTGAGACCCGCCGTGGTTAAGCACCATTTGCGACGAGATATAGTGCACTCACAATTTAAATCTGTCGCCGTAACGCGTGCGCCGTCTCGCTTCAGTAATTGTTTTAAGGGGTGATGACGAAGATGACGAATTTACTTTCCTGAAGAGGAGCAGGATGGGTCACGCGTTCTGTAAGATTTGTCTCCCACGGGGAAGGAACGATGTCAGTCGGCATGAAAAATCCAAGTCATTAGTGAATGACAGAGCCGCATGAGTGAACATGAAAAATTAATAGAAAATAAATGACAAATGGTTATTTTATATTTTATATATTTTATATATTTATATTTATATTATATTTTATATAATTTATATTATTTTATATTTCCTGTCTTAAAATGTAAGGGATACACATGGTCATTTCCGTTGTTTCCTGTTTCCTGCGAGAGTGATACTGACTGCTAGCGCGCGAACTTTGAAACCATAGATATCACCTAAATAATAATTCGAGTTAAGTCATTGGGAAAAAGCTTCGCAAGATTAATAATCCTCCAAAATAAATAAATAAAATTTCCCAGACCCCGACGGATTAATCACCTACGCAAGTACCGACCCACGATCTTCGTTCAATTAAGAAGGTGCTTCCAGCCTTACAGCCTCAGTTTACGTAAGTACAACGCCATGTCTACTGTTCCGTGTTCTGAGTGTAATATGTTTAGCTATTCTTCTCCAGTCATTAGCGGTATTTATACATGTGAGAAGTGTCAGTTAGTCGCTAGACTGACGGAGAAGATTGTAGTGTTAGAGGGACGTATCCGGACGTTACATAACATTCAGGAGAATGAGAGTTTTATTGACTCAGTATTAGCGGCTCCGGATATGTCCGCGATAGCCAGTAAGTCTCCCCCTGCTCCGGCAGCAGAGCCTTCGCAGCAAGGCGAGTGGGTGACGACCCGGCGGCATAGTCGCAAATCCAAACCAAACTTACACCGGCACCATTCGCCTATCCGCGTTTCCAACAGGTTCTCCCCACTCAGTGAAACTCCCACTGAGACGCCTGTTGAAAGTGCTCTAATAATTGGTGATTCTATTCTAAGAAACGTGAGAGTAGCGACTCCAGCGACCATTGTAAATTGTCTCCCGGGTGCCAGAGCGACCGACATCTCGGCAAATTTAAAAGTGCTGGCTAAAAGTAAACGTAAATACTCTCAGATAGTTATCCACGTCGGCACTAATGATGTCCGATTGAGGCAATCGGAGATCACAAAGGCAAATTTTAAAGAGGTGTGCAACATTGCGAAGAAGATGTGTGTGTCAGTAACGTGCTCTGTCCAGACTAAAAACTCAAGTCCAGACTAAAAACACACCTGTTTAGTTTAGCGTATAGGGACACTAGTTCTAGCCCTAGCTAACTCTTCACTCCCAGGCAGACCTGTAGTGTGAGGTGTAGAGCTGGGTGGGGATCGGTGCCATTGGCTTTGGATGAACTGGATTGTCAGTGCTGTCACTCTAGCTTTGCAATCTCTTGTGGAACTGGAGTGCTGACATTTCAGGGACTCCCCATGCCGGCATTCCCACTTGCCTCTCCCTCCTACTGATGCTGCCATAGCCATATCTGCCGGAGCTTGCAGATTGCACTTCATATTGTACTCACCTAGCTTTTAGCACTGCCAATAGCCTCCTCTACTATGCCTAATTGTACATTTTATTTCCCCTACTCCTCCTGGGGGTGATGCCTGGAGACCTCAATCTATCAAGATATCCAGCACACCCGACCACCACCAGTGACGTCCCTGCATCCAGCTCGCCGTTCTGATCTTCCATGTATGACCCGCTGCCTTACCTCTGGTTGCCTGGCAATTGGAAGAAGACTCGGCTTCGGCATTGGCTTATCTTCCTTGCTCTCCTCTCTCTATTTGACTATCCCTGCCGGCCCCTGGAGGATGGGCTTCCCCTTTGAGTCTGGTCCCTCTCAAGGTTTCTTCCTTCTAGGGAGTTTTTCCTTGCCACTGTCGCCTATGGCTTACTCACTGGGGGCTTTGGGTGAGGATACTGTAAAGCGCTTTGAGACAATGTAATGTTGTGATAATGCGCTATATAAAAATAAATTTGTTTGTTTGTTGTTGTTGATACTGGAGCCTGGTTGCGGTGGTGGGATGGCTCACGGCGGGTGCCGGAAAATTTCCTTTATTTTCAAATCCAAACCTTGACAGGTATGCTGCTGTTCCAAATCATGGGTGCATGTTACAAGTGCGGAACATATTTTAACTTAGTACTAACTTAGCATCATATTTGATCTGATTCGACTGAATATCCCAGGTTTCCATCTCTCATGCATCTGGTGTGACGTGTTTTCAGACTCTCAGGCTGGCGCAAAGAAATCTTACGGGAATTGAACGTCTCACTCCGGCCAGCTGACCAAAGTTGGTAACCTTGGTATTGTGTGTAGGAGATTCGGTATAACTATAATTTCGTTCTCCATTTACATGCCCGTAGTGTCTTTAAGTGTTATGTAGTTTTGCCTGAAACGCAAAAATAAAACAAAGCAATTAAAGCCGTAAGTGGCTCAAATTGTGCTGTAGCGATTGAAGAACTTTTGTCGGAAGTTGGATTCGAACCCACGCCTTACTTGGGAGAACAGAATACCAGAATAGAGTAGGTTAAGTCCAGCCTTGGCTTCCAAGCTGACGTTTTTCTACATATGTGCTTGTGTATCATGGACAGTAAGAGGGGGCAGGCAAGGAGAGAATTTCTCTCTTTGGGGATCAATAGAGTGTTGTTATTATAACGTCTAAAAAGTATGATGGTCTGTCGATAAATCAATAAGAAAATAAATGAAGTCGTTTTCGCGAACACGCTGGAAAAGCCAGGGGCCGGACCGACTGTAGGGGGCGTGGCCAGAGACAGCCATCTCAGGCTGTCAAGTCTCCCGTTTTGGCCGGGAAACTACCGTATTTTACTTCTCTTTCCCGCCGTCCTCCCGTATTAGTATTTTCCCGTAAATCTCCCTTATATTATATAGTTGCTGGATAGTGTAGTGGTAAGATCGCCGCCTTTCACACGGGAGACCGGGGTTCGAATCCCGGTTGTGGCCAAAAATATATTTTATATATTTTATATATTTATATTATATTTATATTATATTTTTTATATATTGTATTATATAGTTGCTGGATAGTGTAGTGGTAAGATCGCCGCCTTTCACACGGGAGACCGGGGTTCGAATCCCGGTTGTGGCCAGAAACAACTGCTATCACAACTAGAGATTGATGAGGTACAACACGATTGCTACGACAAGGGGGAGCCAGGACGACAGGTCAGGGGGGAGATATCATCATCCCCACATTCCGAGATTGGGTACCAAGCCCCATATATATTAGTAGGCTGAATACAAGAGCAGCTGACCTGAGAAATAAGAAAAGCCAGGGGCTAAGCTGGAAACAGATCAGCTGATCTACACCACAGCAACAGTGATCCTTGAGCTGGAGCCGGACCGTCTTTGAAGACTCCGTAAATCTCCGTATAATAATATATATCTACGGGAACGAGAAAGCAGAGAACAAGAACAAGATTTGTAAATGTAAGATTTGAAGGACCCGGCATGAAAAATAGAATAGTTCTCGTCATTAGTGAACATGTGTCTCGTCATTGTGTATCATGGACAGTAAGAGGGGGATCAATAGAGTGTTGTTATTATAACGTCTAAAAAGTATGATGGTCTGTCGATAAATCAATCAGATAAATAATGAAGTCGTTTTCGCGAACACGCTGGAAAAGCCAGGGGCCGGACCGACTGTAGGGGGCGTGGCCAGAGACAGCCATCTCAGGCTGTCAAGTCTCCCGTTTTGGCCGGGAAACTACCGTATTTTACTTCTCTTTCCCGCCGTCCTCCCGTATTAGTATTTTCCCGTAAATCTCCCTTATATTATATAGTTGCTGGATAGTGTAGTGGTAAGATCGCCGCCTTTCACACGGGAGACCCAGCGGGGCCGGTCGCGTATAGCCATAACACAGTGGCAGCCAATGAAATTGAAGGATTTTTTTTGCGAAGCGAAGAGACCCTCCCCGGCGCTGCAAAATCTCCGTTAATGATTTTTTTTCTGATACATTTCAAGTTAGATTGAAATGCTAATCATTTTGAGGCATGTTTTCAAAAAAGCATGAACAAATTTCTCCATTTCTTGTAATCACATTCATCCATTATTCTTCGTTTTCTTGATATTGATGTATTTAATAAACAGCTTAAAACTATGGTTACAATTTTATTTATTTATTTATTTATGTCGCTGTGGTAATTAAACAGACATAGACAGTTATGAATAAAATGTATTGTTTATTGAGTCTATTTACACAGAAAGAGACAAGTACTCAGGTTCTCATACTCAGGGGTATGATAAGATATACATCCATCCATCCATCCATTTTCCAAACCGCTTATTCTACTGGGTCACGGGGGTCCGGAGCCTATCCCGGAAGCAATGGGCACGAGGCAGGGAACAACCCAGGATGGGGGGCCAGCCCATCGCAGGGCACACTCACACACCATTCACTCTCACATGCACACCTATGGGCAATTTAGCAACTCCAATTAGCCTCAGCATGTTTTTGGACTGTGGGGGGAAACCGGAGTACCCCCCACGACGACATGGGGAGAACATGCAAACTCCACACACATGTGACACAGGCGGCGACTCAAACCTGGGTCCCAGAGGTGTGAGGCAACAGTGCTAACCACTGCACCACCATGCCACCCCCAAGATATACATTACCGCTCAAAAGTTTGGGATCACATGCAAATTTCTTTGTTTTCCAAAGAAAAACACATTTTCATGCAATTCACAAAATTTTATCCACATCTACATATAGAGGCCTATTATCAGCAACTGGCAGTCCTCTGCATCAATCTCCTGGTATGTCTGACTGCTTATTCTTTAAATATTGCTAACACATTTTGGAGGTTTGGTTTGGGTCATTATCCTTTTGTAGGATAAAACTGACCCCAATCAAGTCTTGTCACAGGGTATATAATTGAACGGTAGTGTATGTCAAATATTAAATAGATGAAATGATTAATTTTCTTAAACAGCAGTGTTAATGCATGCATTTTGTAGCATGTTAACAAATGACTCATTGAATCCTGAATCAAAACAAAAAGCATAATTAAAAATAGCATTGTTATGACAATACTAACAGTGATGCTGCAGCATTTTAACAACTGTCAGATAGTTAGACATACAGTACCAGTCAGTAATTTGGACACACCACTCTGCCTACAAAGGGACTGGGTCATATTACCTGGATACTTGAGCTAAACCCAGTAGAAATGTTTTTCAAGGAGTCTGACCAGAGAGTTAAAGAAAATCGGCTGAGTGCTCAGCATATATGAGACGGCTCCTTCAGGAGAGCTGGAAAAGCATTCCAGGAGGCCACCTCATTAAACTAGTATAAAGTAGAAAGCAGGATCAGTCAGTCCCTGGAGCAGCTGGGGTTAAGGGCCTTGCTCAAGGGCCCAATGGTGGGATCACTCGGCCAGCCCTGGGATTTGAACCGGCAACCTTCTGAGTTCCAACAGAATTGTCCCCCCCAACAAATTATTTTTTTTAAATAACTTTTCTGAGTAGTGCATAATTCCATGTGTATTACTTTATAGTTATGATGTCTTTATAAATATTACAAAATGTAAAGAATAGTACAAAGAAACAATTCTATAGGTAGGTGTGCCCAAAACTCCTGACTGACGCCGTAACACTTTCTTAGACTCACCACACTGGTTGAGGTGGTGATGAGACAAGAGAGATTTAGCCAGTGGATAGGGAATGATTAATAGGACAGATCTGAAAGGGTCACGATGGGGAATTTAGCCATTGGGGTAACTGCCCCACACTTTGAGAGATGCTCAGGGATAATTTATGACCTTAGAGAATCAGGAACAAACAAGGAACATATTAACCATATGTTAAAATGCTGCAAGTGTATATTCAAACAATACTGAACTATAAAGAATATAAAACAATCTTTACTTTTTTTGTTTTAAAAAAAAACTATGCTTGCCACTTCTTTAAGAAAACCTACCTAACAGCGGCAATTTTTACAATCTGATTGTAACCCACCTGTTGCCATGCATTATTTGTCAGTGAAAAATGAGCCCAGACACAAAATAGCTGTTCTTAATAAAGTGGACAGAGTGTATATGGAAAACATTTACAATTTTTACAAATAACGCTGCTCTTGAAGTAGCAGGTAGTGTGTTACTTTTTTCTCTCCGCTGACCAACGCTGCTTTTCAGCCTCATAAAAAGGAGATTTTTGAAACTCCCTCCAGGTCATCTCTGGCTGCATAGTCTTGAACAATGGAACAAACAGAACACAGGCATCAAAACGGGCCTGAACGTGGCCAAAACAAGATGAATAATAAAGAACTTGGATGAAAAATTCTGATCATGACATCCAGAATTATCCTCCATAATTGAAGGGAAAGAACCTTTAGCATCATGGACTCCAACAACTTGCAAACCTGAAAGCAAAGTGAAAAAACCACAAATGAACCACAAATAATATTGATTCCTTAATTTATACTGAATCCTGAAGAGTGACTGTTTGTGTGTGTGCATGCATATGAGATTCTCACTCATCGGGCCTTCGGTTTTGGAAGGGGACCAACAAAGCATCATCCTCTCCAATTCCTCATCTTCCTCTATTTCTATAAAACAAAATAGATATGAATAAAAGACATAATCAATGCACAGAACCACATATATGAAACTGTCAGCCAACCTGGAGGATTAGTAGAAGTGTCTGGAAGTGCTGGTCTTGAGGGAGCAGAAGCCTCCAGTGTCATCTGAAGATTGCTGTGCTTCAGCCTCAGGTACTGCTGTAGTCGGTACATTTTGCTGCCTGGTACGCATTGTTGTTTGAGGATAACAGCCTCATACCCATCATCCCTACTGTCCCAAATATCCTTCCAGGTCTTGCCAGCACGGACTCCAAACCCAACCAAATTCTCATCCTCACTTTTGACAGGTGGTAGTTGACAGGCGTAAAGAAACACAGAAGGGCATGGAATTATAAACAAGAATTCTGTGATCTGACACCTTTGCCATTTGGTAGCAAAGTAAGTGTAATAGCTTCTAACTGACTTGCTTTAACCTAAAACAAGGTTTGTTTGAACAACTTTAGTAGGTTTAATACTTAACGATTATGTGAGGAATTCTTTAATATCCAAGTTAACGGCAATGCCAGCAAACAATATGCATAAAAAAGTTGTAGTTAAATATCAATGACTTACAGGAAAGTTACCGTCACAGTACCTTGCATATAGGAACGTGCAGAATTAGTATATGTATAATACACTATATATATAAGGTTAGTTTATAAACGGTAATCCAGTTTATTCTGTCTCATCTGCCTAGACTCATTCTACTTGACCAGTGTATGCTCGTTTTACTGCAAATTACTCGTTTTCCATAAATGGACACTGTCTAGCTTAATAAATGTACTGCTTTACCGGGCCACTAATAAAAGATACTTTTGGATTCCTCACGATGAGTGGAATTCTTATAAACGGTACCCGCCTTAATTTCCAAAGTCAAACATGTTTTTATTTAAATTGTGCATTAAAAATTGAATATTAATTATTAAATATTTCAAAAGCAATGCTACCTATGGAGCGAGTGAATAACTACTTCAGCATTACACAGAGAGCTTCGCGAGGGGCTCCGTAAAACGTACAGCATCCAGTTCGATTTTGGAATGTGAAATACATCGGAATATTTAAGAAAATATAAGATTGCTGTTCAGTTTACCTTGGAAAGTCGTCCTTTCCGTTCGACCGGGCGGTTTTTCTTTTAGGTGAATCACCAAATTTACTGAAATACTACTCACTCTCTGCTGCTCTTTTCCAAAATCCAGTTGTGTCGACTGTCGGTAGTGATAAGGGTAAAACGTCATTGGAGGCGTCGAAACAGCGACAAAACATCAACCAGTGGCCGAAAGAATATTACATCCGTACTGTTAAGCACTACCATTGAAAATGAATGGGAAAAGTTAAGGGAAGTTAAGCTAAACTATTCTCGCCGCCCGCAGGGGTTCGAATCCGGTTGACCGGTTGTGGCCAAAAATATATTTTATATATTTTATATATTTTATATATTTATATTTATATTATATTTTATATAATATATATATCATCATCCCCACATTCCGAGATTGGGTACCAAGCCCCATATATAGTTAGTATAGTTGGTAACCTTGGTATTGTGTGTAGGAGATTCGGTATAACTATAATTTCGTTCTCCATTTACATGCCCGTAGTGTCTTTAAGTGTTATGTAGTTTTGCCTGAAACGCAAAAATAAAACAAAGCAATTAAAGCCGTAAGTGGCTCAAATTGTGCTGTAGCGATTGAAGAACTTTTGTCGGAAGTTGGATTCGAACCCACGCCTTACTTGGGAGAACAGAATACCAGAATAGAGTAGGTTAAGTCCAGCCTTGGCTTCCAAGCTGACGTTTTTCTACATATGTGCTTGTGTATCATGGACAGTAAGAGGGGGCAGGCAAGGAGAGAATTTCTCTCTTTGGGGATCAATAGAGTGTTGTTATTATAACGTCTAAAAAGTATGATGGTCTGTCGATAAATCAATAAGAAAATAAATGAAGTCGTTTTCGCGAACACGCTGGAAAAGCCAGGGGCCGGACCGACTGTAGGGGGCGTGGCCAGAGACAGCCATCTCAGGCTGTCAAGTCTCCCGTTTTGGCCGGGAAACTACCGTATTTTACTTCTCTTTCCCGCCGTCCTCCCGTATTAGTATTTTCCCGTAAATCTCCCTTATATTATATAGTTGCTGGATAGTGTAGTGGTAAGATCGCCGCCTTTCACACGGGAGACCGGGGTTCGAATCCCGGTTGTGGCCAAAAATATATTTTATATATTTTATATATTTATATTTATATTATATTTTATATAATTTATATTATTTTATATTTCCTGTCTTAAAATGTAAGGGATACTGGAGCCTGGTTGCGGTGGTGGGATGGCTCACGGCGGGTGCCGGAAAATTTCCTTTATTTTCAAATCCAAACCTTGACAGGTATGCTGCTGTTCCAAATCATGGGTGCATGTTACAAGTGCGGAACATATTTTAACTTAGTACTAACTTAGCATCATATTTGATCTGATTCGACTGAATATCCCAGGTTTCCATCTCTCATGCATCTGGTGTGACGTGTTTTCAGACTCTCAGGCTGGCGCAAAGAAATCTTACGGGAATTGAACGTCTCACTCCGGCCAGCTGACCAAAGTTGGTAACCTTGGTATTGTGTGTAGGAGATTCGGTATAACTATAATTTCGTTCTCCATTTACATGCCCGTAGTGTCTTTAAGTGTTATGTAGTTTTGCCTGAAACGCAAAAATAAAACAAAGCAATTAAAGCCGTAAGTGGCTCAAATTGTGCTGTAGCGATTGAAGAACTTTTGTCGGAAGTTGGATTCGAACCCACGCCTTACTTGGGAGAACAGAATACCAGAATAGAGTAGGTTAAGTCCAGCCTTGGCTTCCAAGCTGACGTTTTTCTACATATGTGCTTGTGTATCATGGACAGTAAGAGGGGGCAGGCAAGGAGAGAATTTCTCTCTTTGGGGATCAATAGAGTGTTGTTATTATAACGTCTAAAAAGTATGATGGTCTGTCGATAAATCAATAAGAAAATAAATGAAGTCGTTTTCGCGAACACGCTGGAAAAGCCAGGGGCCGGACCGACTGTAGGGGGCGTGGCCAGAGACAGCCATCTCAGGCTGTCAAGTCTCCCGTTTTGGCCGGGAAACTACCGTATTTTACTTCTCTTTCCCGCCGTCCTCCCGTATTAGTATTTTCCCGTAAATCTCCCTTATATTGTATAGTTGCTGGATAGTGTAGTGGTAAGATCGCCGCCTTTCACACGGGAGACCGGGGTTCGAATCCCGGTTGTGGCCAAAAATATATTTTATATATTTTATATATTTATATTATATTTATATTATATTTTTTATATATTGTATTATATAGTTGCTGGATAGTGTAGTGGTAAGATCGCCGCCTTTCACACGGGAGACCGGGGTTCGAATCCCGGTTGTGGCCAAAAATATATTTTATATATTTTATATATTTATATTTATATTTATATTATATTTTATATAATTTATATTATTTTATATTTCCTGTCTTAAAATGTAAGGGATACTGGAGCCTGGTTGCGGTGGTGGGATGGCTCACGGCGGGTGCCGGAAAATTTCCTTTATTTTCAAATCCAAACCTTGACAGGTATGCTGCTGTTCCAAATCATGGGTGCATGTTACAAGTGCGGAACATATTTTAACTTAGTACTAACTTAGCATCATATTTGATCTGATTCGACTGAATATCCCAGGTTTCCATCTCTCATGCATCTGGTGTGACGTGTTTTCAGACTCTCAGGCTGGCGCCTGAGAAACGTCTCACTCCGGCCAGCTGACCAAAGTTGGTAACCTTGGTATTGTGTGTAGGAGATTCGGTATAACTATAATTTCGTTCTCCATTTGCATGCCCGAAGTGTCTTTAAGTGTTATGTAGTTTTGCCTGAAACGCAAAAATAAAACAAAGCAATTAAAGCCGATCAGTGGCTCAAATTGTGCTGTAGCGATTGAAGAACTTTTGTCGGAAGTTGGATTCGAACTTGGGATGCCTTACTTGGGAGAACAGAATACCAGAATAGAGTAGGTTAAGTCCAGCCTTGGCTTCCAAGCTGACGTTTTTCTACATATGTGCTTGTGTATCATGGACAGTAAGAGGGGGCAGGCAAGGAGAGAATTTCTCTCTTTGGGGATCAATAGAGTGTTGTTATTATAACGTCTAAAAAGTATGATGGTCTGTCGATAAATCAATAACAATATCAATGAAGTCAATGTTTATCTAAAGGAATCAGAATTCAGGAAAAGCCAGGGGCCGGACCGAGTGTAGGGGGCGTGGCCAGAGACAGCCTGCTGACTGTTCCAAATCATGGGTGCATGTTACAAGTCCGGAACATATTTTAACTTAGTACTAACTTAGCATCATATTTGATCTGATTCGACTGAATATCCCAGGTTTCCATCTCTCATGCATCTGGTGTGACGTGTTTTCAGACTCTCAGGCTGGCGCAAAGAAATCTTACGGGAATTGAACGTCTCACTCCGGTCAGCTGACCAAAGTTGGTAACCTTGGTATTGTGTGTAGGAGATTCGGTATAACTATAATTTCGTTCTCCATTTACATGCCCGTAGTGTCTTTAACCGGCTGCACAAACTGGATCCGCCTCCATTACGACACAACTTTGCCCTTATTGGCTTAAGAATTTAGTCACATACATGACGTATATCTGCTATTTCTCCCGAGAAGCAGGTAAAGCAGTGGTAACTGCTTTGTAGTTAATTTACCTGGTAAAATTAAGTTTAAATAAATGATATAAATACTGTAATAGTACTCGTGAGCTTTGTTTATTTGTTATTAGTTATTGTAATGTTGCGCTGCTTTATTTGTTTAATCGTCTAGTCTGTGGAGACATTCAAGTTAATCAAATAAGAATTGCACTGTACACTGTACATGACCATAAAAACTTTGTATCCTTGAAATAAATGTTTTTGATCTTTTCCTTGGCAGTTATCTTTTTACACAGGGCCTCTATGTACACGATAGTTTTTTTTTTCACGACTAACAGTATGGATCAGGAGTTGGTTATTGTAAAAGAAGTAATGTGCATGCAGGTGATATTTGTATAGATTTATCCACACCCTTGTAGCAGTGCTGCCATTGCAGTCAGATCTCGCAAACTAGGAGTATTAGTTGTCTTTATTTCTCTTTATTTCTTGACGCCAACCCTCTCCATTAATCCGGGCTTGGGACTGGCACCTACCTGAGCTGGCTTGCTCCCTTAAGTGGCTGGGTTAGGCTAAACTATATATATATATTTACCAAGACTACAATAAAACATCTCGAAATGTGTAGTCTAGCAAAACGCAGTTTAAAGAAGGTAGCCTACCTGGCGAAATTGCAAACAAATTAAGGGCGTTAGGCAGCCTTTAGATCCTACCCATCATGCACTGCAGTTTTTTGCTAATTCCTCAAATGGAAAACTGTCCATCCATCCATCCATCCATTTTCCAAACCGCTTATCCTACTGGATCGCGGGGGGTCTGGAGCCTATCCCGGAAGCAATGGGCACGAGACAGGGAACAACTCAGGATGGCGGGCCAGCCCATCGCAGGGCACACTCACACACTATTCACTCACGCATACACTCCTATGGGCAATTTAGCAACTCCAATTAGCCTCAGCATGTTTTTGGACTGTGGGGGAAACCAGAGTACCCGGAGGAAACCCCACGATGACATGGGTAGAACATGCAAACTCCACACACATGTGACCCAGGTGGAGACTCGAACCCGGGCCCTAGAGGTGTGAGGCAACAGTGCTAACCACTGCACCACCATGCTGCCCCCTAAATGGAAAACCATTAAATACAAAAGGAAAACAAAAGTGCTGTAAGACTGTATACTTATGTGTATGTTAGTAAAGGCTGTAGCTGACACAACGGACCCCACTAATTAGAAAGGGGTAATTGTACACATGTGGCATCCAGTATGTTCTTCTATAACAGTTTTTAAAAAAAAAAAAAAACTCACATTACACAAATTGGCACTATCAAAACGAGGATTATGGGGAAAATGGGGACTGTGATGGAGATTACATACACGTAGGCATGGTATTTAGTTTTTTTTAATCTGGTCACCTTCCAGAGTAATTGTAAACTAAAACCATCTTCACCCTATTTGATTCTTTATAAATGGACAATCAGTCGTGCAGTAAATGGGGGTATAGAGAGACACAGAGCTTGTCTAACAAGAAACCCTGGGAAGCTAACATTAATAGGGTGGGTATGGATAGCAAAACCATTGATACAGATTACAGATTTATATCTCACCTGAACCCTGGCGGGCTCCGTGCCAATAGGGGTTGGGATTAGGGTTAGTTAACTTAAGTAGTAATATTGATGTGTATATTCTCCTATTCTCCAGTCAGTGAATCGTGAAACGTAATGTTAATATGTTTCTATACCTATATGTTCTGCTTAAAAACCCATAAAGGCAAGCACAGTGTTTAGACATTCTGTTACTTAGACTAGTAAACACTAAGATCCTTCAGCTTTCAATTAACCTGACACAACAGTCTAAACAACAAATGTGTGCCATGTCATTTGTCATCTTTACATCTTGTATCCTTTATATGGTAATTGGATTTTCAAGGTGGAATTGCAGGTCGATCATTTTAAGGATCTAGATGTAAACCTCCCTGGTGTTGCTTTAATATTTTTTTTGCACAATTTGCTTCACACACTTCCTCCAGCAGAGAAGCTTACAATACTACACCCCACCAAATGACTGGATGATGCCTTTTTATTTAAGGTCTGGCTGTGAGCCTCGATTACCGATACACTATCTTCAGGCTCCTGCCGGGATCAGTCAGTATGGTGGACCTTTGGAGGAATGGGTACAAAACCATCAGGAAAGTTTGCAGGTGCTTCAAGAGTATGTGAAGGCTTAGTTGGAGGAACAAGCCACACCACGAAATCGGAAACACAATGAGTTGGTTAATGATTAGGGGTTTGATGAAGGTCAGCTGGTGTGTTTGCGGAACCATGTTCGAGGTAAAATACAGGATCATTGGGATGCCTGTTTGTATATGGTAGTTCGGTGTCCCCAAGATCAGGGTGCAGTTTACTCTGCAACTCCAATGGAGGGGGACGGGGTTGTCCGTCAAGTTCACCGAACAGAGTTGCGTCCAGTACCACAGGGGGTTGTTATGTCAGGGGAAGATGTTCTGGTAATGTCTCCTGAGTCTGGGTTGCCCACAGGGGCAACAGAAATGGAATCGGATGAGGACTCTGTGATTTTACGGGGACAGGGCTGGTGGGAGGGGTCGCAATAGAGCATCCACAAGTAGGCCTCGTATAATGGAGGAGGTTATGTCCCCCCCGAGGTGTAGAGACCAGTTAAACGTTCGGTGAGGTCCACCACTGGTCATCATACCAACCCTTATAAGTTACCACGGTCAGTGAATGATCGTTCGGTTGGGGAGGAAGACCAGTGGTTTGGGGATAGAATTCTTAGCTGTGATCGTTGGGTCATCAATTTCATTTTGGGGGATGGATTGTAGCCAGGCAATTATAGGCAGGTATAGGAACTGCAGTTCGGACTGGAGGCATAGCCGGGGCGAGATGGCTGTGCATGTTCCGATGGTAGGGCATATTGGCAAAGGAGCAGGCACGGGAAAGACAGGCAGGGTCCTGATAGATTTGGTGGAGCATCGGCGGGCATATTGAATTTGCAGTGTAGCAGCCTTTCTGTTTGCTTGTTTCAGGGGTGAACAATCTTATCCGCAAAGGGCCGGTGTGTATGCAGGTTTTCGCTGCAACTCCCTAATTAGATTTCTAATTAGAGGACTGATTAGCTGAAGAGTCCTCATACCTGGTTTTGAAGAGCTGACCTAAAGGTTACCCCAAAAACCTGTTTTTTTTTTGTTTGAATGGGGCAGTGAGTCATGGGGTAAACTACTGTTCTTTAGGGGTTTTCAAGGTGGAATTACGGGTCGATAATTTTAAGGATCAGGTTGTAAACCTCCCTGGTGTTGCTTTAATATGTTTTATCTGAGGTTGTATCGTGTATTATCAAGCCAGCCGGCTTAGTGGCCTCGGGAGCGGGGTTTAGTGGGAGCAGCTGGCTAGTTTTATTTTCTTTTTTGTTTGTGTCTTTTTCTTTGTTGTATGTATATTTTGGGTTCATTATTAGGCAGGCTGGGCCTTTTGGCACCTGTAGTCTGGGTGCTGGATTGCCCATAGGGGTCTTTTTTATTGCTGTGATTTGCTGTGTCATTCACTAGTGTGATTTGTGCTGGATGTGTTTTTAAGGTTGTGCTGTGGCGTGTACCTGAGCAAACTTTGGGCAACCTGTTCTCTTGTTGGCTTTATTGACAAAGGGTGGATTAGTCTAATTACGGCCTGCTACAAATAGCTGCATATAACGTATAAAAAAAATCACCTTATGGGTGCTCCGTAGGGTAGCAAGATCTTGAGTTTTTTTTACAGTACTCGGGTACGTTTTAAAATTTTCGACCAATCAGCAAACATTATTCTGACAGCATAGCTGGGAAACCAATGAAAAGTGAGTGCAACGTTCTAGAACTTGACTTCGGGTTGACGCTCCCTATAAAAGAGCTGGGTACTGCTTCAAGGCGTTCAGTTGGCGCTACCTCCTGATAGAGTAGCACTGTACGGCTCTTGTTCCGTAAAACAACATCAAAAGGATGAAAAAAAAAACAATATTTAAAGAAGACGAAAAAAATCAATTTTTAAAGAAGACGAAAAAAACATCGTCTAAAAAAATAAGCCAAAAAAATAATATCCGAAGAAGGAAAAACATGCAAAGTAAAAAAAAACAAACAAAAATAAAAAACAATATCCAAAGAAGAAGGAAAAAAACATCCAAAGGGAGAAAAGAAGAACTGAAGGGCCAACGAGGTAGGAGGAAATACAAATTTCGTTTCAGCACCGTTGGAGTGCCAAGCCGTGAAAAGCATTTGGCCAGAAGACAAGGTAAGTGTTGTATCTGTTATTTTAAAACAGCGCTTTTCAAAATGCTGCTTTATAATCGTTTGAGATCGTTAGCCAGTGTGACAGCTGAAGGCTTTTTGAGTTTACCAACATAAAGTTTTATTTCTGTATTAGGACATTGTCAGGAACAATGATGTGTTCATCGCTATGATGTGGTCAAAAAGCGATGCATTGAATCTTAGAAACATTTGTGATTTTTCAAACGATGCTTTTCCTTTTATTTAATCAGTAAAATTTCCATCGGTTTTATATAGTGCCCCTTGAAATATGTCTTTAGCTCATTTTCCGGGCATTTTACTAGAATGCATCCTGAGAAATACACAAGCTCTGCTGCATTTCCGTGCCTCGATGTTTAGTGCCGAGTATAATTGTTGCAGTTGCCTTTTATATATTCCATGAGACCTGTTGGTACCAAGAGAAGTGTGAGACTGTCAGGGTGAATTTATCATACAATCGCACGCATAAATACCTGAGGGTTGCCAGTCCTTTTGCGTTGTTACAGGAGGACTAGAGCTGACGAGTGTGTTTCTACACACTATCAAGGGCATTGTAGTACAGTTTTCTCAGGTGGGAGAATGCTGCCGATCTCCTATTTGACAATACAGCCCTTGATATATTAGAATATTACAGAACTAGAAGCCTTTTGCAAGGAAGAATGTGAGAAAATCCCAAGTACAAGAACTGAAAGCCTTTCAGCTGGCTATAAGAAGCGCTTGTAAGCTGTGATATCTGGCAGAGGAGGTGTTACTAAGTACTGATTACGTAGGGTGCCCAAACTTTTGCAGAGTGCCATAATAATGTTTTTATTTTGTAATTTTGTTCAATTTATGGCATAAAAAGTAACTATTCATCAATGTTTGCTGAAAATATTGTGTATTTTTCCCCCAGTTCCTAAAGAGACTGTATTAACTGATATTGTTGCTTTTGTAATTGAAAAGATGTTATTTGTCAAGGGGTGCCAAACCTTTGCATAAGACTGTACACAGTGTGTGTATGTGTTTATGTGAGTGTGTGTCTGTGTGTGTGTGTGTATATATATATATGTGTGTGTGTGTATATATTTCTGTATATGCATGTGTATATATATATTTATATATAGTTCACACACATTCAAACTTATTTGAATACACATTCAAAATTATTTTTATTATTATTATTTTCGTTTTTTTTTTTTTTTGTGTTTTAAAATTTTTTATTTTTGCAATGGAAATAAAAATAAAGCAGTCCTCCGTAGAGGAGGGGTGGTGGAGGGAATATATATATATATATACATATATATAAAATAATTGTCACACAACTGGGGTGACATGCCTTTCCTGCTCACCCAATTTTAGTGCACTTTAGTTATGCATAATGACCTTCTAGTCTCGATACACCCATATATATATATGTATATATATATATAGTTTTTTTTGTTTTTTTTTTTGCAATAGACAATAAAAATAACGCAGTTCTCCATAAAGGAGGGATGGTGGATGGAATATATATATACATATATATAAAATAATTGTCACACAACCTGGGTGACATGCCTTGCCTGCTCACCCAGTTTTAGTGCACCTTAGTTATTCATAATGACCATCTAGTCTCGATACACCCATAAATATATATGTATATATATATAGTTTTTTTTGTTTTTTTTTTTGCAATAGACAATAAAAATAACGCAGTTCTCCATAAAGGAGGGATGGTGGATGGAATATATATATACATATATATAAAATAATTGTCACACAACTTGGGTGACATGCCTTGCCTGCTCACCCAATTTTAGTGCAACTTAGTTATCCATAATGACCAACTAGTCTCGATACACCCATATATATATATATATGTACATATATATATAGTTTTTTTATTAGCAATAGAAAAGAAAAATAACGCAGTTCTCCGTAAAGGAGGGATGGTGGATGGAATATATATATATATATATACATTTACATAAAATAATTGTCACACAACCTGGGTGACATGCCTTGCCTGCTCACCCAATTTTAGTGCACCTTAGTTATCCATACTGACCATCTAGTCTCGACACACCCATATATATATATATATATATATATATATATATTTATATGTATATATATAGAAATTTTTTTTTTTTCTTGTGTTTTTTTTTCGCAATGGATATTAAAAATAAAGCAGTCCTCCGTAAAGGAGGGGTGGTGGAGGGAATATATATATACATATATATATAAAATAATTGTCACACAACCTGGGTGACATGCCTTGCCTGCTCACCCAATTTTAGTGCAACTTAGTTATCCATAATGACCAACTAGTCTCGATACACCCATATATATATATATATATGTACATATATATAGTTTTTTTATTAGCAATAGAAAAGAAAAATAACGCAGTTCTCCGTAAAGGAGGGATGGTGGATGGAATATATATATATATATATATATATATATATATATATATATATATATATATATATATATATATATATATATATATATATATATATATACATTTATATAAAATAATTGTCACACAACCTGGGTGACATGCCTTGCCTGCTCACCCAATTTTAGTGCACTTTAGTTATCCATACTGACCATCTAGTCTCGACACACCCATATATATATATATATATATATATATATATATATATATATATATATGTATATATATATAGATATTTTTTCTTTTTCTTGTGTTTTTTTTCGCAATGGATATTAAAAATAAAGCAGTCCTCCGTAAAGGAGGGGTGGTGGAGGGAATATATATATACATATATATATAAAATAATTGTCACACAACCTGGGTGACATGCCTTGCCTGCTCACCCAATTTTAGTGCAACTTAGTTATCCATAATGACCAACTAGTCTCGATACACCCATTGTTAGGTTGAAGAAACTGTTAGTAATCATTTGTTATCATTTCTGTATAATCAGCAATGAGTGTAAATATGTATATACATTATTTTGTTTTCCTTTACCTTCATACTTTAGATTATATTAGTTTACACGTATCCTGAGCACGTGTTTAAATAGTTGTCCACCTGAGTAAAACCAGAACTTCTTCTTACTCTCACAGTCTTTTCTTTGTTCTCACTCCAAGACCCCTGCCCCCCATTGACTATAAATAAAGGTGCCAAGGGGAACCACCCTTTGTAACACATTCCTTTGTAGCCTAGCATGCAGAGAGTGTGGTTACCCTTGTGCAAGTAAAACTCTAAGTGTGTTGTCTCGTAATTAATGGTGTGTACAGAGTTGGAGTGGAAAGCCTGTCGCTTTCTCCAACATATACTGTACTGTAGTTTGGTCCTGTGTGCAGAGTTGGAGTGGAAAGCCTGACGCTTTCTCCAACATATAATTTGGTCCTTCGAGCCGGATTCGAGGACACCTGACGACATCGCCAGCACGCCGAGAGGAGCGACACTGAAGCCTGCCGGCAGCCACTCGGAGACGGGTGCAGAAAAGACCTGTGACGTGAATTCGTCATCAGGCCGGTGGTTAGAACTGCGCTCGACGTCTGGTGATGTCTGACGGACCTCGGTGGCGGAACACAGGCACACAGGACAGGTGAGACAACAAAGGTTATTCAGCGAAATAACCGGGTCAATTGACGTGGGTTAGGCTTAGCCGTAATTAAGCAGAAAAGGGGTTAGGCTTAGCCGTAATTAAGCGAAATATGAACATGCATGTATTGTGTGAATGACTGGACTAAGACTATTAAAGAGGCTTAGAGTTGCTTCTGTCAGTCCATTTCTTATTTTGCCTGGTGGGAAAGAAGTACTGGTGATTGAAGGATCAAGGACGGGTTTCATCCCTGAAAACCGATACCGCTGCACGAACAGCGTGTAGTAGAAGGCCGTATTGGTGTCCTCCCATATATCTTGTACCAGTGAATTTCCACCCAGGACCTGTGTAGTGCGGAGACGGGAAAGAAAAAAAATGGGAAAGAATCAGAGTAAGAGGATTGAACTAGAGGGAGATGAGAAGTTTATGGAAGGATATAAACCAGGTTCAGGACAAATAAGTAATCAGAGGTGGAGAAAAAAACATGGGTTTGAAGGGAAACTCCACACTCCAGATATCTTAAAATTACAAGGAAATTTAAGACTAGAAATGTTACAAACCTTGAAGAAAGGAAAATTGGAGAAAAGGAAAAAAGAATATAAGTATTCAGATAATTGGTTGGAACAAAGTAAGTTAAGAGATGTACGTAGAAAGCAGAAAAAGGATGATAGAAAGGATAAATTAACTGCAGCCGCTCTAATCACTTTAGATGATGAGACGGTGGCCAAAATAAAACATAGAGAAAATAGACCACCAACACCACCACTATTGCCTGCCCCTATGCAACCCGTAGATAGAAGGGAAATAAAACAACCATCAGCTATGGGCACAATACCAAAGAAGCCATCAGCTCTTCCTTCTTCCCCCATTATAACTAGGAGTAGAGATCCTACGTTATACCCTGTGCGCGATCTAGCTACTGCTAAGATTCGATGGCATCCGCGAAATGAAGGCATTGATATTGATAGTGAAGAGGAAGAAATAGAATTACAATGCCCCCTAGTGGAGGTGGCAAACCCTAATAGAGAGCCAGATGGAGGACCTGAAACAATGTTAGTCTATAGACCATGGACAGCTGAAGATAGAACGGCAGCATTAAAAGGAATACCTCCTGTTGATGAAGGGGTACCAGAATTTTGGACAGCAATATTGGAACTACAGAGCAGTTTCCACCTGAATGGTAGAGAAATGTTCCAGTGTTTAAGACAGCTGTTCAATCATAAATGGGGAAGAGTAGCAGGAGACTTTACTGGTCATGGACCAGACAATCAACCACTTGCACATAATTCACAAGCTCTGCAACAGAGTATGGAGCAATTACATGGAAGGATAGAGACAGTGTTTATGAGACGAGCAGATTATGGCAGAATTGCACAATGCAAGCAAAAAGATGGAGAAGAGCCAGAGGATTTTATGGATAGGATGAGAGTGGTGTTTAGAGGGAATTCAGGAATTCCTTATAATGAGGAAAATGGAGGAGTTTATCAGCAACAGTTAAAACGTGCGTTCATCACAGGGCTAAAACCTGAACTGAAGAGATACATAGATAAACATTGGGTACATCAGAATACTGGTTCAGTACAGCAAGCCCTAGAATATGCCCAACACGCCCATACAGCACAAAAACAGAAATCAGACGCAGTGTTTGCTGCTAATGATACTGTTGCAATAATACATATGAATCCTCCGGGGAGGGGAGGGTTCAGAGGAAGGTCACGAGGCCGAGGAAGGGGGAGAGGTGCTTTTAGGAGCAATCAGCGAAATTTATTACAGCAAGATAACACTTGCTGGACATGCGGAAAACTTGGGCACTTAGCTAGGCAATGTAGAACCAAGTTTATAAACAACCCAAATTCCACAGAGAATCAATGACAATTAGCCTGTGAACTATCAAAAGAGCCAGATAAGCTGCAAAAACAGGATGAGACAGAAGAGATAGATTTGCAAGCAGTTTACCAGCTGCTAGCACTAAAACAACTTGAAGAACTACCAAAACGAAGGCTTATTATAAATGGGAAAATATATGAGTGCCTATGTGATACAGGAGCCTGTAGGACAGTGTTAACCACTAGCCCTCCAAGGGTCACCTTTTCTTCGTCCTCCATAAATATCCGAACTGCAGGAGGCCAAGCTGAAAGTCATCAATTGACAAATCCAGTTAGCATAAAAGATGAGGAAACAGAGTTAGAATGTCACGCCCAAGTGCTAATAAGCCCTTCATGTCCAGTCAATCTGTTAGGAAGGGATCTTATGATACAAATGGGTATTAGTGTGATTGCAACACCCACTGGCATGAAGGCTATAGTAGAAAAGCAAACTTTCGTGATACATGGCATGTCAGCTCCACAGTATTATTGGTCCCTAGATCTGGGGGGGACAGCACAGACACGTGAAATATTGAGAAAAACTAGAGAAAAGCAGTCCCCTAAACAAACCCAGTTCATGCCTGACGATGCCTTACACGTCACTATGTGGTACAAAGGCACCCTAGGACCAGATTATGCCTATGGCAAAACGTTTCATGCCCTTCAAGACACTTGTATCACCTTACAACATATATATGTTAACTCCACTACTGGCTTTTCTGCTGCTTCAGTCATCTTATCTAATAAACAACAGGCTGTGTTCAGAGGGGAAACACCACACGTATCTCTATCAAAACCACCTCAGATGCAGTGGAGGGACGTAGAGATGTTCTTACGAGATTCCATGCACAGTTACAATAACTACCAACCCGTACCTGGCTCCTTTTGGAGCTATGACAAAAAACACAATGTGTGGCGGTTTCCTTTGGGATGGAGAGTTCAAACCACTCTCACCACACACTTGCAGGACCCAACCTGACAAATTTTTCCAACCCTGGAGGAGGGATCATGTCCAGATCTAGATCGCCTCCCGGAAGGGTTGTGGTCGTCCTCCCCCACTGATGTAGGACTGGTAAAGGGGTTTCCACCTTACAAAGTAATTGTGAAATCAGAACACCGTCCGGTAGTTAGACAATACCCGTTAAAAACCTGAAGCAGAGAAAGGTATAGCCCCTGTAGTGCAGGATATGTTGGCATCAGGAATATTGCGAGAGGCTCCTGAGGCCACTTGCAATACTCCTATATTCCCCGTCCAGAAGGGACATACAGGGAAATGGCGCATGGTGCAGGATTTAAGACCAGTAAATGAAATAGTACAACATGCTGCACCAGATGTGCCTAATCCACACCTTTTGTTAAATTCCTTGTCCCCTGACAAGAAGTATTTTTCAGTAGTGGATCTGAGTAATGCCTTTTTCTCAGTACCACTACATCCTGATTCACAACACTTATTTGGTTTCACTTATAAAGGACATAAATACACATACACTAGACTCCCTCAAGGGTTTTCAGAAAGTCCACATGTATATACAATGGCACTACGCTATTCAATGAGTTCCTGTAAAATACCATCCCATAGTCAAGTGCTATTGTATGTAGATGATATATTAATTGCTTCAGATACAAAACAGCATTGCAAAGAAGCCACACTGTTAGTGTTACAGCATTTGTATGATACAGGACATAAAGCATCAAAACAAAAATTACAGTATTGCAGAGAGGAAGTTATATATCTTGGACATAAACTCTCCCAACAAGGTCGATCATTATTAGAAACTAGAAAACAGGCAATACAAGAGGCACCAAAGCCAAAGACTAAACAGCAAATGATGTCCTTCTTAGGACTTTGCAATTATTGCAGGGAATGGTTACCTGATTATGCTGCACTCGTTCAACCTTTACAAACCCTGATTTATGGGAAGGACATGGCACTGAAAGATAAAATTCAGTGGACAAAAGAAGGAGAATTGGCATTCACAAACTTAAAAATGATGTTACAAACTAATGTGACACTTGCTCTGCCAGATTATCAACAACCATTTATTCTATGTGTTGATGCAAATCAAGGGTATATGAAGGCAGTATTAACACAGCCATTCGGCGCAAAAGAGAGGCCATTGGCGTTCTATTCTAAACGATTAGATGCAGTGGCAGCTGGTTTTCCGCAGTGTTTGCAGGCATGTGCAGCTGCTGCAGAAGCAGTGAAATTATCAGCAGAATTAGTGTTGTGTCACCCACTCACTTTGAAGGTGCCACATTCAGTTTCTTTAGTTTTACTGCAGACGCCACTGCCATTCCTCACACATGTTAGACATCTGACCCTAGTCTCACTCCTGCTTTCACAGTCAAACATCACAATACAGCGATGTGGTCCTCTCAACCCTAGCACCCTTCTTCCGACAGCGGAAGATGGAGAGCCACATTCGTGCAAAGCAGTTGTGGAAGAACAAACCAAACCAAGAGCAGATATTTTACAGACCCCAATACCAGATTCAACAGTTGTTTT
This sequence comes from Brienomyrus brachyistius, assembly GCF_023856365.1. Taxonomy (NCBI): domain Eukaryota; kingdom Metazoa; phylum Chordata; class Actinopteri; order Osteoglossiformes; family Mormyridae; genus Brienomyrus; species Brienomyrus brachyistius. The sequence goes on along the minus strand of NW_026042439.1, from coordinate 2,857 downwards.
TGTAGATGGATCAGCATCAAAAAATGACATGGGGAAGAACAAGGTCGGATATGCTGTAGTTACATCTACTGAAGTGTTGGAGGCCAATGCACTTCCCCCTGCTTGTTCAGCACAAGCGGCTGAACTCTATGCTGTAATTAGGGCATGTGAGCTCTTCAAAAACAAGCCACTTACAATATACACTGATAGTCAATATGTGTTTGGAGCTGTTCATCACCATGCAAGAGTGTGGAAAATAGAGGATTCAAGACATCGCAAGGAACATCTTTAACTCATACGAACCTATTACTCAGGTTGTTAGATGTTGTGCAATTACCAAATTGCCTTGCGATATGCAAATGTAAGGCACACCAAACTGATGCTTCCGCAATAGCTAAAGGAAACAGTTTTGCGGACATGACGGCAAAAAGTGCTGCACAAAAACAACCTGCCTTAAATGTTACAGATGTCTTGTTGATAGATAGTGATGTACTATGTGATGCACAGACTCATGCACCTAAAACAGAAATACAGAGCTGATTAAGAGAGGAGCAATACAGCAAGGGAAAACTTATTATATGAATGACAAGCCCATCCTACAAAAAATTTATACAAGACAGCTGCCTTAGTGAGCCATGGAAACACCCATGTCTCAACAGGAGGGATGGTACATATTATTCAACAATACTTTTATACTATAAATTTTTCTGATTATGCAAAACAATTTTGTCGAGCGTGCTTAATTTGCTGTAAACACAATGCACAAGGCAACATAAGGCCAAAACGTGGCCAGTTTCCCGCAGCTGAGTATCCATTTCAAATTGTACATATGGATTTCATTGAATTATCTTGGTCACAAGGGAAGAAGTGTTGCCTAGTCGTTATAGACACCTTTTCTAAGTGGGTAGAAATATACCCTGTAAAACACTGTGATGCAATGACCGTTGCAAAATGTTTGGTAGGCCATTATTTCCCTACCTATGGCATACCTCATATTATAAGATCGGACAATGGGACTCATTTTGTAAATCAGACCATGTCCCTTTGCTCACAAGCATTAGGGTTTACGATCAAAAATCATTGTGCTTATCACCCCCAGAGCGCAGGCTTGGTGGAAAGGACCAACGGCACCATTAAAACAAGGCTCAGAAAGACAGTGGAAGAGACAAAAAGACCGTGGCCAGAATGTTTGTCTCTAGTAAAATTATGGATGAGAATAACTCCCACTCCTGCAGGATTGACACCATTTGAAATAGTGTATGGTAGACCGTTTCCCTTAGCAACCGAAATGAGTGATATAGGAAAAGCAGACAGAGAAAATACGTTAGCCGATTGGATGCGTAAGCTATTATCATCACAACAAAAACATAACCCCAGTAGTCTGCCAGTAAATTCTGTTTCTGTTCAACAGGATAATCTGCAGCCAGGAGATTGGATCCTGGTCAAGGTCCTGTTGCGAAAGGATTGGAGCACGCCTCGGTGGGACGGACCTTATCAAGTCCTGCTCACAACACCAACAGCGGTGAAAATAGCAGAGCGACCTTCCTGGATACATAAGAGTCACTGTAAGCCCATCAAGCCCGTATCAGAGACCTCTGTACCTTCGGAGTAGCAGTGGAAGTCCGCTACAAAGGCGCAGCAATCAATAGGATACTGACGTCTCAACCCGGTGAAGAAAACAGCTGATCTGCACTCCATTTAGAATGGCTCTGATTGGGTGGGGATGTGGTAAGGTAACTCTCGGTGTAATTCTCTTTATGGGAATTGTTGGTCTGCTTCTGCACTCACCAGAGCAGGTGTTTCGCCCACCTAGATGGACACATGACGGCTCCCACCTGAGACCTATCTCCACAAATGAGACCCATCCTTTCCTACAAAACTACTGGTACCGTTATGTTTATGATTCAGCAAAGAAAGACAATTTAACTAATTGTTATGTCTGTACCCACATGCCATCTCATGCCGATGGATTAACTATATATGGGAAACCTATGAATAAGTCACAAGCAAAGTGTGCTGCCTCTTTTGCAGGTGTAGGCTATCAGCATGATAATATAAAAATAAATGATACAGATCCATATACTGCTGGTTTGGATAATGGCGTATGTGCACAGCAGTTTTGGATCGATTTTGCTATAAAAGTGTCAAATATATCCTTACCTTTATCTGTCCACCTGAACATGGACCCTAAAACATTTAATCACTCAATGTGTTATGACCAAATGAACGGCACCCATCATATGGGGAAACACCACCAACTGTGCCCAAATACTAGTACACGGAGAAGGTGCCCCGGTAAACATAAGTGGATTTAGTAATGGCACCTACTGGGTGCAAGGAGTAGCTTGGTTATGTGGACCCCGCGCATATTTCGTTTTGCCCTATAACTGGTATGGTGTGTGCGCTCCAATCTTTGTGTCAGACCATACTTTCCTGGTGTCACTGTCATCTACACCAGCGAACCGCAGGCGCCGGTCCATCATAACTACAGCTTCTCTCCATCCTCATGACAGTGTCTGGGGTTCAGATGTTCCCCAGGAGTTCAAACATTGGTCTACAGACCAGAAAGTATTAATGTCTCTTTTTCCCTGGGTAGGAACAGCAAAGAATACGTTACGATTAGAAACTATTGATTATCGTTTGGGGCTGTTCATAAATAACTCCATCATAATAAATGAGCAACAGAATGGTGAGATAGATGCTATTAAACAGATGGTCATTCAGAATAGAATGGTTTTAGACATACTTACTGCTGCACAAGGTGGTGTAGGTGGTGTGTGCGTGCTTTTAAATAATACCTGCTGTACATATATTCCCGATAATGTGCACTCACCCAACATGGACTACAGCCTTGGACCGTCTGCGAGAACTTCAAAAA